>NW_026707500.1:5000-25489 GCF_902713425.1 Acipenser ruthenus
TGATCTGTCATGTGGGGTGTTTGTGTTTCACTGATCTGTCATGTGGGGTGTTTGTGCTGCACTGTAGGTCACTGATCTGTCATGAGGAGTGTTTGTGTTTCGCTGATCTGTCATGTGGGGTGTTTGTGCTGCACTGTGGGTCACTGATCTGTCATGAGGGGTGTTTGTGTTTCACTGATCTGTCATGTGGGGTGTTTGTGCTGCACTGTGGGTCACTGATCTGTCATGAGGGGTGTTTGTGTTTCACTGATCTGTCATGTGGGGTGTTTGTGCTGCACTGTGGGTCACTGATCTGTCATGAGGAGTGTTTGTATTTCGCTGATCTGTCATGTGGGGTGTTTGTGCTGCACTGTGTTTCACTGATCTGTCATGAGGAGTGTTTGTGTTTCACTGATCTGTCATGTGGGGTGTTTGTGCTGCACTGTGGGTCACTGATCTGTCATGTGGGGTGTTTGTGCTGCACTGTGGGTCACTGATCTGTCATGAGGGGTGTTTGTGTTTCACTGATCTGTCATGTGGGGTGTTTGTGCTGCACTGTGGGTCACTGATCTGTCATGAGGGGTGTTTGTGTTTCACTGATCTGTCATGTGGGGTGTTTGTGCTGCACTGTGGGTCACTGATCTGTCATGAGGGGTGTTTGTGTTTCACTGATCTGTCATGTGGGGTGTTTGTGCTGCACTGTGGGTCACTGATCTGTCATGAGGGGTGTTTGTGTTTCACTGATCTGTCATGAGGGGTGTTTGTGCTGCACTGTGGGTCACTGATCTGTCATGAGGAGTGTTTGTGTTTCACTGATCTGTCATGAGGGGTGTTTGTGCTGCACTGTGGGTCACTGATCTGTCATGTGGGGTGTTTGTGCTGCACTGTGGGTCACTGATCTGTCATGAGGGGTGTTTGTGTTTCACTGATCTGTCATGTGGGGTGTTTGTGCTGCACTGTGGGTCACTGATCTGTCATGTGGGGTGTTTGTGCCTCACTGTGTTTCACTGATCTGTCATGTGGGGTGTTTGTGTTTCGCTGATCTGTCATGTGGGGTGTTTGTGCTGCACTGTGGGTCACTGATCTGTCATGAGGGGTGTTTGTGTTTCACTGATCTGTCATGTGGGGTGTTTGTGCTGCACTGTGGGTCACTGATCTCTCATGTGGGGTGTTTGTGCTGCACTGTGGGTCACTGATCTGTCATGAGGAGTGTTTGTGTTTCGCTGATCTGTCATGTGGGGTGTTTGTGCTGCACTGTGGGTCACTGATCTGTCATGAGGGGTGTTTGTGTTTCACTGATCTGTCATGTGGGGTGTTTGTGCTGCACTGTGGGTCACTGATCTGTCATGAGGGGTGTTTGTGTTTCACTGATCTGTCATGTGGGGTGTTTGTGCTGCACTGTGGGTCACTGATCTGTCATGAGGAGTGTTTGTATTTCGCTGATCTGTCATGTGGGGTGTTTGTGCTGCACTGTGTTTCACTGATCTGTCATGAGGAATGTTTGTGTTTCACTGATCTGTCATGTGGGGTGTTTGTGCTGCACTGTGGGTCACTGATCTGTCATGTGGGGTGTTTGTGCTGCACTGTGGGTCACTGATCTGTCATGAGGGGTGTTTGTGTTTCACTGATCTGTCATGTGGGGTGTTTGTGCTGCACTGTGGGTCACTGATCTGTCATGAGGGGTGTTTGTGTTTCACTGATCTGTCATGTGGGGTGTTTGTGCTGCACTGTGGGTCACTGATCTGTCATGAGGGGTGTTTGTGTTTCACTGATCTGTCATGTGGGGTGTTTGTGCTGCGCTGTGGGTCACTGGTCTGTCATGAGGGGTGTTTGTGTTTCACTGATCTGTCATGTGGGGTGTTTGTGCTGCACTGTGGGTCACTGATCTGTCATGAGGAGTGTTTGTGTTTCACTGATCTGTCATGAGGGGTGTTTGTGCTGCACTGTGGGTCACTGATCTGTCATGTGGGGTGTTTGTGCTGCACTGTGGGTCACTGATCTGTCATGAGGGGTGTTTGTGTTTCACTGATCTGTCATGTGGGGTGTTTGTGCTGCACTGTGGGTCACTGATCTGTCATGTGGGGTGTTTGTGCCTCACTGTGTTTCACTGATCTGTCATGTGGGGTGTTTGTGTTTCGCTGATCTGTCATGTGGGGTGTTTGTGCTGCACTGTGGGTCACTGATCTGTCATGAGGGGTGTTTGTGTTTCACTGATCTGTCATGTGGGGTGTTTGTGCTGCACTGTGGGTCACTGATCTCTCATGTGGGGTGTTTGTGCTGCACTGTGGGTCACTGATCTGTCATAAGGGGTTTTTGTGTTTCACTGATCTGTCATGTGGGGTGTTTGTGCTGCACTGTGGGTCACTGATCTGTCATAAGGGGTTTTTGTGTTTCACTGATCTGTCATGTGGGGTGTTTGTGCTGCACTGTGTTTCACTGATCTGTCATGAGGAGTGTTTGTGTTTCACTGATCTGTCATGTGGGGTGTTTGTGCTGCACTGTGGGTCACTGATCTGTCATGTGGGGTGTTTGTGCTGCACTGTGGGTCACTGATCTGTCATGAGGGGTGTTTGTGTTTCACTGATCTGTCATGTGGGGTGTTTGTGCTGCACTGTGGATCACTGATCTGTCATGTGGGGTGTTTGTGTTTCACTGATCTGTCATGTGGGGTGTTTGTGCTGCACTGTAGGTCACTGATCTGTCATGAGGAGTGTTTGTGTTTCGCTGATCTGTCATGTGGGGTGTTTGTGCTGCACTGTGTTTCACTGATCTGTCATGAGGAGTGTTTGTGCTGCACTGTGTTTCACTGATCTGTCATGTGGGGTGTTTGTGCTGCACTGTGGGTCACTGATCTGTCATGAGGGGTGTGTTTGTGCTGCACTGTGTTTCACTGATCTGTCATGTGGGGTGTTTGTGCTGCACTGTGGGTCACTGATCTGTCATGTGGGGTTTTTGTGCTGCACTGTGTGTCACTGATCTGTCATGAGGGGTGTTTGTGTTTCACTGTGGGTCACTGATCTGTCATGAGGAGTGTTTGTGTTTCGCTGATCTGTCATGTGGGGTGTTTGTGCTGCACTGTGTTTCACTGATCTGTCATGAGGAGTGTTTGTGTTTCACTGATCTGTCATGTGGGGTGTTTGTGCTGCACTGTGGGTCACTGATCTGTCATGTGGGGTGTTTGTGCTGCACTGTGGGTCACTGATCTGTCATGAGGGTTGTTTGTGTTTCACTGATCTGTCATGTGGGGTGTTTGTGCTGCACTGTGGGTCACTGATCTGTCATGTGGTGTGTTTGTGCTGCACTGTGGGTCACTGATCTGTCATGAGGGGTGTTTGTGTTTCACTGATCTGTCATGTGGGCTGTTTGTGCTGCACTGTGGGTCACTGATCTGTCATGTGGGGTGTTTGTGTTTCACTGATCTGTCATGTGGGGTGTTTGTGCTGCACTGTGTTTCACTGATCTGTCATGAGGAGTATTTGTGTTTCACTGATCTGTCATGTGGGGTGTTTGTGCTGCACTGTGGGTCACTGATCTCTCATGTGGGGTGTTTGTGCTGCACTGTGGGTCACTGATCTCTCATGTGGGGTGTTTGTGCTGCACTGTGGGTCACTGATCTCTCATGTGGGGTGTTTGTGCTGCACTGTGGGTCACTGATCTGTCATGTGGGGTGTTTGTGTTGCACTGTGGGTCACTGATCTGTCATAAGGGGTGTTTGTGTTTCACTGATCTGTCATGTGGGGTGTTTGTGCTGCACTGTGGGTCACTGATCTGTCATGTGGGGTGTTTGTGGTGCACTGTGGGTCACTGATCTGTCATGTGGGGTGTTTGTGTTGCACTGTGCGTCACTGATCTGTCATGTGGGGTGTTTGTGGTGCACTGTGGGTCACTGATCTGTCATGTGGTGTGTTTGTGCTGCACTGTGGGTCACTGATCTGTCATGAGGGGTGTTTGTGTTTCACTGATCTGTCATGTGGGCTGTTTGTGCTGCACTGTGGGTCACTGATCTGTCATGTGGGGTGTTTGTGTTTCACTGATCTGTCATGTGGGGTGTTTGTGCTGCACTGTGTTTCACTGATCTGTCATGAGGAGTATTTGTGTTTCGCTGATCTGTCATGTGGGGTGTTTGTGCTGCACTGTGGGTCACTGATCTGTCATGTGGGGTGTTTGTGCTGCACTGTGGGTCACTGATCTGTCATGTGGGGTGTTTGTGCTGCACTGTGGGTCACTGATCTGTCATGAGGGGTGTTTGTGTTTCACTGATCTGTCATGTGGGGTGTTTGTGCTGCACTGTGGGTCACTGATCTGTCATGTGGGGTGTTTGTGTTTCACTGATCTGTCATGTGGGGTGTTTGTGCTGCACTGTGTTTCACTGATCTGTCATGAGGAGTGTTTGTGTTTCACTGATCTGTCATGTGGGGTGTTTGTGCTGCACTGTGGGTCACTGATCTGTCATGTGGGGTGTTTGTGCTGCACTGTGGGTCACTGATCTGTCATGAGGGTTGTTTGTGTTTCACTGATCTGTCATGTGGGGTGTTTGTGCTGCACTGTGGGTCACTGATCTGTCATGTGGTGTGTTTGTGCTGCACTGTGGGTCACTGATCTGTCATGAGGGGTGTTTGTGTTTCACTGATCTGTCATGTGGGCTGTTTGTGCTGCACTGTGGGTCACTGATCTGTCATGTGGGGTGTTTGTGTTTCACTGATCTGTCATGTGGGGTGTTTGTGCTGCACTGTGTTTCACTGATCTGTCATGAGGAGTATTTGTGTTTCACTGATCTGTCATGTGGGGTGTTTGTGCTGCACTGTGGGTCACTGATCTCTCATGTGGGGTGTTTGTGCTGCACTGTGGGTCACTGATCTCTCATGTGGGGTGTTTGTGCTGCACTGTGGGTCACTGATCTCTCATGTGGGGTGTTTGTGCTGCACTGTGGGTCACTGATCTGTCATGTGGGGTGTTTGTGTTGCACTGTGGGTCACTGATCTGTCATAAGGGGTGTTTGTGTTTCACTGATCTGTCATGTGGGGTGTTTGTGCTGCACTGTGGGTCACTGATCTGTCATGTGGGGTGTTTGTGGTGCACTGTGGGTCACTGATCTGTCATGTGGGGTGTTTGTGTTGCACTGTGCGTCACTGATCTGTCATGTGGGGTGTTTGTGGTGCACTGTGGGTCACTGATCTGTCATGTGGTGTGTTTGTGCTGCACTGTGGGTCACTGATCTGTCATGAGGGGTGTTTGTGTTTCACTGATCTGTCATGTGGGCTGTTTGTGCTGCACTGTGGGTCACTGATCTGTCATGTGGGGTGTTTGTGTTTCACTGATCTGTCATGTGGGGTGCTTGTGCTGCACTGTGTTTCACTGATCTGTCATGAGGAGTATTTGTGTTTCGCTGATCTGTCATGTGGGGTGTTTGTGCTGCACTGTGGGTCACTGATCTGTCATGAGGGGTGTTTGTGTTTCACTGATCTGTCATGTGGGGTGTTTGTGCTGCACTGTGGGTCACTGATCTCTCATGTGGGGTGTTTGTGCTGCACTGTGGGTCACTGATCTCTCATGTGGGGTGTTTGTGCTGCACTGTGGGTCACTGATCTCTCATGTGGGGTGTTTGTGCTGCACTGTGGGTCACTGATCTGTCATGTGGGGTGTTTGTGTTGCACTGTGGGTCACTGATCTGTCATAAGGGGTGTTTGTGTTTCACTGATCTGTCATGTGGGGTGTTTGTGCTGCACTGTGGGTCACTGATCTGTCATGTGGGGTGTTTGTGGTGCACTGTGGGTCACTGATCTGTCATGTGGGGTGTTTGTGTTGCACTGTGCGTCACTGATCTGTCATAAGGGGTGTTTGTGTTTCACTGATCTGTCATGTGGGGTGTTTGTGCTGCACTGTGGGTCACTGATCTCTCATGTGGGGTGTTTGTGTTTCACTGATCTGTCATGTGGGGTGTTTGTGCTGCACTGTGGGTCACTGATCTGTCATGAGGGGTGTTTGTGTTTCACTGATCTGTCATGTGGGGTGTTTGTGCTGCACTGTGGGTCACTGATCTGTCATGTGGGGTGTTTGTGCTGCACTGTGGGTCACTGATCTGTCATGTGGGGTGTTTGTGCTGCACTGTGGGTCACTGATCTGTCATGAGGGGTGTTTGTGTTTCACTGATCTGTCATGTGGGGTGTTTGTGCTGCACTGTGGGTCACTGATCTGTCATGAGGGGTGTTTGTGTTTCACTGATCTGTCATGTGGGGTGTTTGTGCTGCACTGTGTTTCACTGATCTTTCATGAGGAGTGTTTGTGTTTCACTGATCTGTCATGTGGGGTGTTTGTGCTGCACTGTGGGTCACTGATCTGTCATGTGGGGTGTTTGTGCTGCACTGTGGGTCACTGATCTGTCATGAGGGGTGTTTGTGTTTCACTGATCTGTCATGTGGGGTGTTTGTGCTGCACTGTGGGTCACTGATCTCTCATGTGGGGTGTTTGTGCTGCACTGTGGGTCACTGATCTCTCATGTGGGGTGTTTGTGCTGCACTGTGGGTCACTGATCTCTCATGTGGGGTGTTTGTGCTGCACTGTGGGTCACTGATCTGTCATGTGGGGTGTTTGTGTTGCACTGTGGGTCACTGATCTGTCATAAGGGGTGTTTGTGTTTCACTGATCTGTCATGTGGGGTGTTTGTGCTGCACTGTGGGTCACTGATCTGTCATGTGGGGTGTTTGTGGTGCACTGTGGGTCACTGATCTGTCATGTGGGGTGTTTGTGTTGCACTGTGCGTCACTGATCTGTCATAAGGGGTGTTTGTGTTTCACTGATCTGTCATGTGGGGTGTTTGTGCTGCACTGTGGGTCACTGATCTCTCATGTGGGGTGTTTGTGTTTCACTGATCTGTCATGTGGGGTGTTTGTGCTGCACTGTGGGTCACTGATCTGTCATGAGGGGTGTTTGTGTTTCACTGATCTGTCATGTGGGGTGTTTGTGCTGCACTGTGGGTCACTGATCTGTCATGTGGGGTGTTTGTGCTGCACTGTGGGTCACTGATCTGTCATGTGGGGTGTTTGTGCTGCACTGTGGGTCACTGATCTGTCATGAGGGGTGTTTGTGTTTCACTGATCTGTCATGTGGGGTGTTTGTGCTGCACTGTGGGTCACTGATCTGTCATGAGGGGTGTTTGTGTTTCACTGATCTGTCATGTGGGGTGTTTGTGCTGCACTGTGTTTCACTGATCTTTCATGAGGAGTGTTTGTGTTTCACTGATCTGTCATGTGGGGTGTTTGTGCTGCACTGTGGGTCACTGATCTGTCATGTGGGGTGTTTGTGCTGCACTGTGGGTCACTGATCTGTCATGAGGGGTGTTTGTGTTTCACTGATCTGTCATGTGGGGTGTTTGTGCTGCACTGTGGGTCACTGATCTGTCATGTGGGGTGTTTGTGCCTCACTGTGTTTCACTGATCTGTCATGTGGGGTGTTTGTGTTTCGCTGATCTGTCATGTGGGGTGTTTGTGCTCCACTGTGGGTCACTGATCTGTCATGAGGGGTGTTTGTGCTGCACTGTGGGTCACTGATCTGTCATAAGGGGTTTTTGTGTTTCACTGATCTGTCATGTGGGGTGTTTGTGCTGCACTGTGGGTCACTGATCTGTCATAAGGGGTTTTTGTGTTTCACTGATCTGTCATAAGGGGTTTTTGTGTTTCACTGATCTGTCATGTGGGGTGTTTGTGCTGCACTGTGTGTCACTGATCTGTCATGAGGGGTGTTTGTGTTTCACTGATCTGTCATGTGGGGTGTTTGTGCTGCACTGTGGGTCACTGATCTGTCATGAGGAGGGTATGTGTTTCGCTGATCTGTCATGTGGGGTGTTTGTGCTGCACTGTGTTTCACTGATCTGTCATGAGGAGTGTTTGTGTTTCACTGATCTGTCATGTGGGGTGTTTGTGCTGCACTGTGGGTCACTGATCTGTCATGTGGGGTGTTTGTGCTGCACTGTGGGTCACTGATCTGTCATGTGGGGTGTTTGTGCTGCACTGTGGGTCACTGATCTGTCATGTGGGGTGTTTGTGCTGCACTGTGGGTCACTGATCTGTCATGTGGGGTGTTTGTGCTGCACTGTGGGTCACTGATCTGTCATGAGGGGTGTTTGTGTTTCACTGATCTGTCATGTGGGGTGTTTGTGCTGCACTGTGGGTCACTGATCTGTCATGTGGGGTGTTTGTGCTGCACTGTGGGTCACTGATCTGTCATGAGGGGTGTTTGTGTTTCACTGATCTGTCATGTGGGGTGTTTGTGCTGCACTGTGGGTCACTGATCTGTCATGAGGAGTGTTTGTGTTTCGCTGATCTGTCATGTGGGGTGTTTGTGCTGCACTGTGTTTCACTGATCTGTCATGAGGAGTGTTTGTGTTTCACTGATCTGTCATGTGGGGTGTTTGTGCTGCACTGTGGGTCACTGATCTGTCATGTGGGGTGTTTGTGCTGCACTGTGGGTCACTGATCTGTCATGAGGGGTGTTTGTGTTTCACTGATCTCTCATGTGGGGTGTTTGTGCTGCACTGTGGGTCACTGATCTGTCATGTGGGGTGTTTGTGTTTCACTGATCTGTCATGTGGGGTGTTTGTGCTGCACTGTAGGTCACTGATCTGTCATGAGGAGTGTTTGTGTTTCGCTGATCTGTCATGTGGGGTGTTTGTGCTGCACTGTGGGTCACTGATCTGTCATGAGGGGTGTTTGTGTTTCACTGATCTGTCATGTGGGGTGTTTGTGCTGCACTGTGGGTCACTGATCTGTCATGAGGGGTGTTTGTGTTTCACTGATCTGTCATGTGGGGTGTTTGTGCTGCACTGTGGGTCACTGATCTGTCATGAGGGGTGTTTGTGTTTCACTGATCTGTCATGTGGGGTGTTTGTGCTGCACTGTGGGTCACTGATCTGTCATGAGGGGTGTTTGTGTTTCACTGATCTGTCATGTGGGGTGTTTGTGCTGCACTGTGGGTCACTGATCTGTTATGAGGGGTGTTTGTGTTTCACTGATCTGTCATGAGGGGTGTTTGTGCTGCACTGTGGGTCACTGATCTGTCATGAGGAGTGTTTGTGTTTCACTGATCTGTCATGAGGGGTGTTTGTGCTGCACTGTGGGTCACTGATCTGTCATGTGGGGTGTTTGTGCTGCACTGTGGGTCACTGATCTGTCATGAGGGGTGTTTGTGTTTCACTGATCTGTCATGTGGGGTGTTTGTGCTGCACTGTGGGTCACTGATCTGTCATGTGGGGTGTTTGTGCATCACTGTGTTTCACTGATCTGTCATGTGGGGTGTTTGTGTTTCGCTGATCTGTCATGTGGGGTATTTGTGCTGCACTGTGGGTCACTGATCTGTCATGAGGGGTGTTTGTGTTTCACTGATCTGTCATGTGGGGTGTTTGTGCTGCACTGTGGGTCACTGATCTCTCATGTGGGGTGTTTGTGCTGCACTGTGGGTCACTGATCTGTCATGAGGAGTGTTTGTGTTTCGCTGATCTGTCATGTGGGGTGTTTGTGCTGCACTGTGGGTCACTGATCTGTCATGAGGGGTGTTTGTGTTTCACTGATCTGTCATGTGGGGTGTTTGTGCTGCACTGTGGGTCACTGATCTGTCATGAGGGGTGTTTGTGTTTCACTGATCTGTCATGTGGGGTGTTTGTGCTGCACTGTGGGTCACTGATCTGTCATGAGGAGTGTTTGTATTTCGCTGATCTGTCATGTGGGGTGTTTGTGCTGCACTGTGTTTCACTGATCTGTCATGAGGAATGTTTGTGTTTCACTGATCTGTCATGTGGGGTGTTTGTGCTGCACTGTGGGTCACTGATCTGTCATGTGGGGTGTTTGTGCTGCACTGTGGGTCACTGATCTGTCATGAGGGGTGTTTGTGTTTCACTGATCTGTCATGTGGGGTGTTTGTGCTGCACTGTGGGTCACTGATCTGTCATGAGGGGTGTTTGTGTTTCACTGATCTGTCATGTGGGGTGTTTGTGCTGCACTGTGGGTCACTGATCTGTCATGAGGGGTGTTTGTGTTTCACTGATCTGTCATGTGGGGTGTTTGTGCTGCACTGTGGGTCACTGGTCTGTCATGAGGGGTGTTTGTGTTTCACTGATCTGTCATGTGGGGTGTTTGTGCTGCACTGTGGGTCACTGATCTGTCATGAGGAGTGTTTGTGTTTCACTGATCTGTCATGAGGGGTGTTTGTGCTGCACTGTGGGTCACTGATCTGTCATGTGGGGTGTTTGTGCTGCACTGTGGGTCACTGATCTGTCATGAGGGGTGTTTGTGTTTCACTGATCTGTCATGTGGGGTGTTTGTGTTTCGCTGATCTGTCATGTGGGGTGTTTGTGCTGCACTGTGGGTCACTGATCTGTCATGAGGGGTGTTTGTGTTTCACTGATCTGTCATGTGGGGTGTTTGTGCTGCACTGTGGGTCACTGATCTCTCATGTGGGGTGTTTGTGCTGCACTGTGGGTCACTGATCTGTCATAAGGGGTTTTTGTGTTTCACTGATCTGTCATGTGGGGTGTTTGTGCTGCACTGTGGGTCACTGATCTGTCATAAGGGGTTTTTGTGTTTCACTGATCTGTCATGTGGGGTGTTTGTGCTGCACTGTGTTTCACTGATCTGTCATGAGGAGTGTTTGTGTTTCACTGATCTGTCATGTGGGGTGTTTGTGCTGCACTGTGGGTCACTGATCTGTCATGTGGGGTGTTTGTGCTGCACTGTGGGTCACTGATCTGTCATGAGGGGTGTTTGTGTTTCACTGATCTGTCATGTGGGGTGTTTGTGCTGCACTGTGGATCACTGATCTGTCATGTGGGGTGTTTGTGTTTCACTGATCTGTCATGTGGGGTGTTTGTGCTGCACTGTAGGTCACTGATCTGTCATGAGGAGTGTTTGTGTTTCGCTGATCTGTCATGTGGGGTGTTTGTGCTGCACTGTGTTTCACTGATCTGTCATGAGGAGTGTTTGTGCTGCACTGTGTTTCACTGATCTGTCATGTGGGGTGTTTGTGCTGCACTGTGGGTCACTGATCTGTCATGAGGGGTGTGTTTGTGCTGCACTGTGTTTCACTGATCTGTCATGTGGGGTGTTTGTGCTGCACTGTGGGTCACTGATCTGTCATGTGGGGTTTTTGTGCTGCACTGTGGGTCACTGATCTGTCATGAGGGGTGTTTGTGTTTCACTGTGGGTCACTGATCTGTCATGAGGAGTGTTTGTGTTTCGCTGATCTGTCATGTGGGGTGTTTGTGCTGCACTGTGTTTCACTGATCTGTCATGAGGAGTGTTTGTGTTTCACTGATCTGTCATGTGGGGTGTTTGTGCTGCACTGTGGGTCACTGATCTGTCATGTGGGGTGTTTGTGCTGCACTGTGGGTCACTGATCTGTCATGAGGGTTGTTTGTGTTTCACTGATCTGTCATGTGGGGTGTTTGTGCTGCACTGTGGGTCACTGATCTGTCATGTGGGGTGTTTGTGCTGCACTGTGGGTCACTGATCTGTCATGAGGGGTGTTTGTGTTTCACTGATCTGTCATGTGGGCTGTTTGTGCTGCACTGTGGGTCACTGATCTGTCATGTGGGGTGTTTGTGTTTCACTGATCTGTCATGTGGGGTGTTTGTGCTGCACTGTGTTTCACTGATCTGTCATGAGGAGTATTTGTGTTTCGCTGATCTGTCATGTGGGGTGTTTGTGCTGCACTGTGGGTCACTGATCTGTCATGTGGGGTGTTTGTGCTGCACTGTGGGTCACTGATCTGTCATGAGGGGTGTTTGTGTTTCACTGATCTGTCATGTGGGGTGTTTGTGCTGCACTGTGGGTCACTGATCTCTCATGTGGGGTGTTTGTGCTGCACTGTGGGTCACTGATCTCTCATGTGGGGTGTTTGTGCTGCACTGTGGGTCACTGATCTCTCATGTGGGGTGTTTGTGCTGCACTGTGGGTCACTGATCTGTCATGTGGGGTGTTTGTGTTGCACTGTGGGTCACTGATCTGTCATAAGGGGTGTTTGTGTTTCACTGATCTGTCATGTGGGGTGTTTGTGCTGCACTGTGGGTCACTGATCTGTCATGTGGGGTGTTTGTGGTGCACTGTGGGTCACTGATCTGTCATGTGGGGTGTTTGTGTTGCACTGTGCGTCACTGATCTGTCATAAGGGGTGTTTGTGTTTCACTGATCTGTCATGTGAGGTGTTTGTGCTGCACTGTGGGTCACTGATCTGTCATGTGGGGTGTTTGTGCTGCACTGTGGGTCACTGATCTCTCATGTGGGGTGTTTGTGTTTCACTGATCTGTCATGTGGGGTGTTTGTGCTGCACTGTGGGTCACTGATCTGTCATGAGGGGTGTTTGTGTTTCACTGATCTGTCATGTGGGGTGTTTGTGCTGCACTGTGGTTCACTGATCTGTCATGTGGGGTGTTTGTGGTGCACTGTGGGTCACTGATCTGTCATGTGGGGTGTTTGTGTTGCACTGTGGGTCACTGATCTCTCATGTGGGGTGTTTGTGCTGCACTGTGGGTCACTGATCTGTCATGTGGGGTGTTTGTGCTGCACTGTGTTTCACTGATCTGTCATGTGGGGTGTTTGTGCTGCACTGTGTGTCACTGATCTGTCATGAGGGGTGTTTGTGTTTCACTGATCTGTCATGTGGGGTGTTTGTGCTGCACTGTGTTTCACTGATCTGTCATGTGGGGTGTTTGTGCTGCACTGTGGGTCACTGATCTGTCATGAGGGGTGTTTGTGTTTCACTGATCTGTCATGTGGGGTGTTTGTGCTGCACTGTGGGTCACTGATCTGTCATGTGGGGTGTTTGTGCCTCACTGTGTTTCACTGATCTGTCATGTGGGGTGTTTGTGTTTCGCTGATCTGTCATGTGGGGTGTTTGTGCTGCACTGTGGGTCACTGATCTGTCATGTGGGGTGTTTGTGCTGCACTGTGGGTCACTGATCTCTCATGTGGGGTGTTTGTGCTGCACTGTGGGTCACTGATCTGTCATAAGGGGTTTTTGTGTTTCACTGATCTGTCATGAGGGGTGTTTGTGTTTCACTGATCTGTCATGTGGGGTGTTTGTGCTGCACTGTGGGTCACTGATCTCTCATGTGGGGTGTTTGTGTTTCGCTGATCTGTCATGTGGGGTGTTTGTGCTGCACTGTGGGTCACTGATCTGTCATGAGGGGTGTTTGTGTTTCACTGATCTGTCATGTGGGGTGTTTGTGCTGCACTGTGGGTCACTGATCTCTCATGTGGGGTGTTTGTGCTGCACTGTGGGTCACTGATCTGTCATGTGGGGTGTTTGTGTTTCACTGATCTGTTATGTGGGGTGTTTGTGCTGCACTGTGATTCACTGATCTGTCATGTGGGGTGTTTGTGGTGCACTGTGGGTCACTGATCTGTCATGTGGGGTGTTTGTGTTGCACTGTGGGTCACTGATCTCTCATGTGGGGTGTTTGTGCTGCACTGTGGGTCACTGATCTGTCATGTGGGGTGTTTGTGCTGCACTGTGTTTCACTGATCTGTCATGTGGGGTGTTTGTGCTGCACTGTGGGTCACTGATCTGTCATGAGGGGTGTTTGTGTTTCACTGATCTGTCATGTGGGGTGTTTGTGCTGCACTGTGTTTCACTGATCTGTCATGTGGGGTGTTTGTGCTGCACTGTGGGTCACTGATCTGTCATGTGGGGTGTTTGTGCTGCACTGTGGGTCACTGATCTGTCATGAGGGGTGTTTGTGTTTCACTGATCTGTCATGTGGGGTGTTTGTGCTGCACTGTGGGTCACTGATCTGTCATGTGGGGTGTTTGTGCCTCACTGTGTTTCACTGATCTGTCATGTGGGGTGTTTTGTGTTTCGCTGATCTGTCATGTGGGGTGTTTGTGCTGCACTGTGGGTCACTGATCTGTCATGTGGGGTGTTTGTGCTGCACTGTGGGTCACTGATCTCTCATGTGGGGTGTTTGTGCTGCACTGTGGGTCACTGATCTGTCATAAGGGGTTTTTGTGTTTCACTGATCTGTCATGAGGGGTGTTTGTGTTTCACTGATCTGTCATGTGGGGTGTTTGTGCTGCACTGTGGGTCACTGATCTGTCATGTGGGGTGTTTGTGCTGCACTGTGGGTCACTGATCTGTCATGAGGGGTGTTTGTGTTTCACTGATCTGTCATGTGGGGTGTTTGTGCTGCACTGTGGGTCACTGATCTGTCATGTGGGGTGTTTGTGCCTCAATGTGTTTCACTGATCTGTCATGTGGGGTGTTTGTGTTTCGCTGATCTGTCATGTGGGGTGTTTGTGCTGCACTGTGGGTCAATGATCTGTCATGAGGGGTGTTTGTGTTTCACTGATCTGTCATGTGGGGTGTTTGTGCTGCACTGTGGGTCACTGATCTGTCATGTGGGGTGTTTGTGCTGCACTGTGGGTCACTGATCTCTCATGTGGGGTGTTTGTGCTGCACTGTGGGTCACTGATCTGTCATAAGGGGTTTTTGTGTTTCACTGATCTGTTATGTGGGGTGTTTGTGCTGCACTGTGGGTCACTGATCTGTCATGTGGGGTGTTTGTGTTTCACTGATCTGTCATGTGGGGTGTTTGTGCTGCACTGTGGGTCACTGATCTGTCATGAGGGGTTTTTGTGTTTCACTGATCTGTCATGTGGTGTGTTTGTGCTGCACTGTGGGTCACTGATCTGTCATGTGGGGTGTTTGTGCTGCACTGTGGGTCACTGATCTGTCATGAGGGGTGTTTGTGTTTCACTGATCTGTCATGTGGGGTGTTTGTGCTGCACTGTGGGTCACTGATCTGTCATGAGGAGTGTTTGTGTTTCGCTGATCTGTCATGTGGGGTGTTTGTGCTGCACTGTGTTTCACTGATCTGTCATGAGGAGTGTTTGTGTTTCACTGATCTGTCATGTGGGGTGTTTGTGCTGCACTGTGGGTCACTGATCTGTCATGTGGGGTGTTTGTGCTGCACTGTGGGTCACTGATCTGTCATGTGGGGTGTTTGTGTTTCACTGATCTGTCATGTGGGGTGTTTGTGCTGCACTGTGTTTCACTGATCTGTCATGAGGAGTGTTTGTGTTTCACTGATCTGTCATGTGGGGTGTTTGTGCTGCACTGTGGGTCACTGATCTGTCATGTGGGGTGTTTGTGCTGCACTGTGGGTCACTGATCTGTCATGAGGGGTGTTTGTGTTTCACTGATCTGTCTTGTGGGGTGTTTGTGCTGCACTGTGGGTCACTGATCTGTCATGAGGAGTGTTTGTGTTTCGCTGATCTGTCATGTGGGGTGTTTGTGTTGCACTGTGTTTCACTGATCTGTCATGAGGAGTGTTTGTGTTTCACTGATCTGTCATGTGGGGTGTTTGTGCTGCACTGTGGGTCACTGATCTGTCATGTGGGGTGTTTGTGCTGCACTGTGGGTCACTGATCTGTCATTGTGGTGTTTGTGCTGCACTGATCTGTCATGTGGAGTGTTTGTGCTGCACTGTGGGTCACTGATCTCTCATGTGGGGTGTTTGTGCTGCACTGTGGGTCACTGATCTGTCATAAGGAGTTTTTGTGTTTCACTGATCTGTCATGTGGGGTGTTTGTGCTGCACTGTGGGTCACTGATCTGTCATGAGGGGTGTTTGTGTTTCGCTGATCTGTCATGTGGGGTGTTTGTGCTGCACTGTGGGTCACTGATCTGTCATGTGGGGTGTTTGTGCTGCACTGTGTGTCACTGATCTGTCATGAGGAGTGTTTGTGTTTCACTGATCTGTCATGTGGGGTGTTTGTGCTGCACTGTGGGTCACTGATCTGTCATGTGGGGTGTTTGTGCTGCACTGTGGGTCACTGATCTGTCATGAGGGGTGTTTGTGTTTCACTGATCTGTCATGTGGGGTGTTTGTGCTGCACTGTGGGTCACTGATCTGTCATGAGGAGTGTTTGTGTTTCGCTGATCTGTCATGTGGGGTGTTTGTGCTGCACTGTGTTTCACTGATCTGTCATGAGGAGTGTTTGTGTTTCACTGATCTGTCATGTGGGGTGTTTGTGTTTCACTGATCTGTCATGAGGGGTGTTTGTGCTGCACTGTGGGTCACTGATCTGTCATGTGGGGTGTTTGTGCTGCACTGTGGGTCACTGATCTGTCATGTGGGGTGTTTGTGCTGCACTGTGGGTCACTGATCTGTCATGAGGGGTGTTTGTGCTGCACTGTGTGTCACTGATCTGTCATGTGGGGTGTTTGTGTTTCACTGATCTGTCATGAGGGGTGTTTGTGCTGCACTGTGGGTCACTGATCTGTCATGTGGGGTGTTTGTGTTTCACTGATCTGTCATGAGGGGTGTTTGTGCTGCACTGTGGGTCACTGCCACAAGGGGTCACTGTATTTTGGATAATGTTTTTTTTTTTTTTTAAAAACCTTTATTTAAAAAGGAAGTCACGTTAAGATTCAAAATCTCTTTTTCAAGACAGATCTGACCAAGAGGGCAGCAATACAGAAACAATCACACACATTAACAGATTAACAGAAACATTTCAAAAATATTAATACCATGAAACAGTAATTAATCAGGACATTTCATTGGATTATTTGCAACTTTAAAATTAATTAAAACAAGTACATTTATCAGAAATAAAATTTCCCCCCTGATTTTTTTTAATCTGTTAATAATGAGATAGTTTGACATGCTTTTGAAGGTCGTTCCATGACCAGTGTTTGCTCTGCAGTTGATAGAATGTCATTCGCTTGGTCGTTATTGTTGTCTTTGACAGATTCCTGGAGTGTGTGGCTGTGTGCCTGAGTGACATCCAGAACTTAAGAGAAGTCGTTTCAATTCTGGTTCTTTCTTGAGGAGAGGTGACTTGTAGTGGTGAGTGTCAGGGTCAGTGTGGCTCGCTCCTGTGACTCTGAGCCCTGGAGCTGCTTTTAAGGGACAGTGTCCTGCAGAGTCTGCCTGTCTGCCCTCGACATTGTGTGAGGGCGTTTGTACCTGAGAATCAGGACTAGCTTCTCGTGATGAATGGGTTGCTGGCTGGAACATTTCTTTATGTAGTTCAGCATGTTAGTTCACATGTAGCTGACAGTGTGGACGTGCTCATCTTGCATTGCGAGTGTCAGCTGGTTAATTCATGACTACAGTAACCTGCAGGTCACAGCTTGCACAGGTTCATCAACATTGTCAGTTATTGTCTGTACTTGTATCCTCATGTATCCAGTGTGCGCAGTGCTGTAGCAGACAGTGAGGAGTAGTGGAGCAACAATCAATCCATTTATCCATCCTCTGCCCTTAAATTTCCCGAGCTGCGATTACATATTGTTGAATCGATGCATGAGATGAGAGCCCAGTTTGGAGTCTGCTGTTGCCGTTGTCCCAGGAAATAAGTTGATCAAGCTCTAGAATTTAAAGGGGAGGTTCCATTGTTTCTAAGTTGATCGGATATGTTAATGAAAAATCATTTAAAATTAATTTTGTAGGTATAATTTATATCAATTAATAATCTGATTTATTCGTTGGTATGCTGCTTGATAAGATGATGTGAATATCGCTTCAGATCCGATATATTAGCCTAACAAAAATGCATAATTTAAAATGACTTTTGTAGGTATAATTTACATTAACATGTAGATCGGATACATTCGACAGTATTACGCTAGATAAGGGAATGTGAATATCCTTGTAATATATATTAGCAGCAAAATAAATCATTTAAAATGAATTGTACGATTGTACATTTCTGATTGTGTATTTCTGTTTGTGTAACAAACGTTAACTAGCAAAACGTGTTGCGTATTGAAGTTATTTTGCATTTCTGGAGGTGCTTTTGTTTTGGGAAGCACTACAGTTTGGACAGCAGGTATGCGAGCGATTGTCCAAAAGTTAAAGCATGAGTTTCAATCATGGAAAACATTAAGCTCCATGCTGCGATCACTAACTAGGCCACGGAGCACATCAATCACAGGATGTACTTGAAAAACGTTGCTAATACAGTATTATTATTTAATATTTGTTCTTTCATTTATTTTACATACAGTATTTTGTATAATAAAGGACAGAAATGAACAGGAAACTGGTTATCATAGTGCATGTATTTCAATTACAAGTTTGGGAAGAAACAATACATTCATTAATTAAAATCTAAAGAGTTAACGTCTTTGCTAAACCGTGGTAAATACCTGTAGTTCAATACCAACCATGACTTTGTGTTGTGAGAGAGATCATACAGTATATGCAGGCTACATATATCAGCATCATTTTAAAATGGTAAATCCCTGTAGTGCAACAACCAATAAGACATGTAACGAGAAAGAGATACAGTATATTGAATTAAAGTGAATTATCACGATTTAAAATATTAGCTATACTAATATTAAAATGTATAAAATGACTTGCCCTGCTAATAATATTATGGATGCAGCATGTCATTATATTACTGAAACATTTTAATTTTGATTAAAGATTGACAACATTTTGACATGTAAAATCATTTAATATATAAATAAATCTCCGCGATCACACATAAACTACATCAGATTGACATCGATGTTATAGAAACATAAAAAGACAGGGGTTTAAAACAGTTTACCATTGAAACAGTCGTCGATCACACATTTTAAAGTTCATACGAAAAGACAGTGGCACGAACACGCACCAACATAGTACACGGGCAGATAAAAATAAAAAGCCATGCAGTGAACCTCCCCTTTAATCAAACTGTAGCCCTGCCTTACTTTTGTCTACTTTTAGAACATATGAACATAAGAAAGTTTACAAATGAGAGGAGGCCATTCAGCCCATCTTTGCTTGTTTGGTTGTTAGTAGCTTATTGATCCCAGAATCTCATCAAGCAGCTTCTTGAAGGATCCCAGGGTGTCAGCTTCAACAACATTACTGGGGAGTTGGTTCCAGACCCTCACAATTCTCTGTGTAAAAAAGTGCCTCCTATTTTCTGTTCTGAATGCCCCTTTATCTAATCTGCATTTGTGACCCCTGGTCCTTGTTTCTTTTTTCAGTCCCCTGGGTCGACATTGTCTATACCTTTTAGGATTTTGAATGTTTGAATCAGATCACCGCGTAGTCTTCTTTGTTCAAGACTGAATAGATTCAATTCTTTTAGCCTGTCTGCATACGACATGCCTTTTAAACCCGGGATAATTCTGGCTGCTCTTCTTTGCACTCTTTCTAGAGCAGCAATATCCTTTTTGTAACGAGGTGACTAGAACTGAACACAATATTCTAGGTGAGGTCTTACTAAAGCATTGTAAAGTTTTAACATTACTTCCCTTGATTTAAATTCAACACTCCTCACAATATATCCGAGCATCTTGTTGGCCTTTTTTATAGCTTCCCCACATTGTCTAGATGAAGATATTTCTGAGTCAACATAAACTCCTAGGTCTTTTTCATAGTTCCCTTCTTCAATTTCAGTATCTCCCATATGATATTTATAATGCACATTTTTATTGCCTGCATGCAATACTTTACACTTTTCTCTATTAAATGTCATTTGCTATGTGTCTGCCCAATTCTAAGTGCTGTCTAGATCATTTTGAATGACCTTTGCTGCTGCAACAGTGTTTGCCACTCCTCCTATTTATGTGTCGTCTGCAAATTTAACAATTTTGCTTACTATACCAGAATCTAAATCATTAATGTAGATTAGGAAGAGCAGAGGACCTAATACTGATCCCTGTGGTACACCACTGGTTACCTCGCTCCATTCTGAGATTTCTCCTCTAATCAGTACTTTCTGTTTTCTACATGTTAACCACTCCCTAATCCATGTGCATGCATTTGCACCCATGTGCATCCCCTGGTCAGCTGTCCAGCTCACTGCTGCAGAAGTTTGTTTGGGGCTGGGACAAATGGACTTGTGTGTTTTAGCCATTTGTTAATCTTTGAAGAGGACCTGCAAGTTTGTCTTTCAGTCTTCCCTGCAATAATGATGGACTTTATTTATTTGAGAATCTGTGTTGGAAAATGTGCTATTTGACGGTGAAGTTGTTTTTAAAAAAAACAAGTAAAGAAAATGTACATGATCTCCAACTCGCTATTTGACAAATAACAATTAAAAAATGAAAGCCTGTGTGATGCTTATTTCCCTGCAAGCCCTTTTCTTTGCCCACTGGAGCACACAGCCTCTTATGGGGGTTTGGAACTGCAAATCACTGCATCTTAAACACACAGCTCTAGAGTCCGTAACTACAGCATGTACTGTACCGGTTATTGTGTGTGTTTTAATGAAGTCTGCTGCTGTACTTGGCTGGCTGTGAGCTTTTGCTTTACCAACAAACAAGGAATTAAACAAAACAAAAGCAGCTCCATTCCCAGCCTGGCGTGAGATTGATTTATTTTATCTACAATGGGAAGTGCTTTAGACTGAACAACCTCAAGCTCCCTTCATCTTGTTACAGCTCCGCACTGTGATATAAAGTCTATTTCCTGTACATTGTCATTATTTTTTGTGTTTTATTTATTGTGATTATTATTTTAAGAATGTATCGGAAATGTCTTTGTTTTTGCACAGTGGTAAGGTTAATCCGAGT
>NW_026707501.1:0-20000 GCF_902713425.1 Acipenser ruthenus
CAGAAAGCACACTGACACACTGCAGCCACCCTCAATTACAACTGGAATTCAATTCACCAGAATGCTTTATTACACAATGCTTCCCTATGCTTTACCAGACCTCTCTGTGTTTTACAATGCTTCCTTATGCTTTACCAGACCTCTCTGTGCTTTACAATGCTTCCCTATGCTTTACCACACCTCTCTGTGCTTTACAATGCTTCCCTATGCTTTACCAGACCTCTGTGTTTTACAATGCTTCCCTATGCTTTACCGTGCGTCTCTGTGCTTTACAATGCTTCCCTATGCTTTACCACACCTCTCTGTGCTTTACAATGCTTCCCTATGCTTTACCACACCTCTCTGTGCTTTACAATGCTTCCCTATGCTTTACCAGACCTCTGTGTTTTACAATGCTTCCCTATGCTTTACCAGACCTCTCTGTGCTTTACAATGCTTCCCTATGCTTTACCAGACCTCTCTGTGCTTTACAATGCTTCCCTATGCTTTACCAGACCTCTCTGTGCTTTACAATGCTTCCCTATGCTTTACCAGACCTCTCTGTGCTTTACAATGCTTCCCTATGCTTTACCAGACCTCTGTGTTTTACAATGCTTCCCTATGCTTTACCAGACCTCTCTGTGCTTTACCATGCTGTCTTGTGCTGTAACTATTAGAAGCTCTAAGGGCAGGTGTTTCAGAGATGGTTGGACTCACAGATGTAGTAGTAGTCCTGCCCCTGCCGGAACTCGAACCCGAGTGAGAAGGGGGTGTAGAGCTGGATCTTCTCGGAGAAGCGGACCGGGCCGAAGGGGGCGTGGGGGCGGTTACACTCCCAGCGCTTGACCGCCCCGGGGGTCTCGAAACAGCCCTGGTACCCCCTCGAAACTGACCAGGTAGAGCGCAAAGGATTCCGTCTGCGTCTCGGGGACAGAGTCGGGGTAGTGAGGACAGAACACGTCCAGATAGTCATTGATATTCACCTGAACCGCATAGTCCCCTCTCCGCAACCTGGAGAGAGAGAGAGAGAGAGAGAGAGAGAGAGAGAGAGAGAGAGAGAGAGAGAGAGAGAGAGAGAGAGAGAGAGAGAGAGAGAGAGAGAGAGAGAGAGAGAGATAATCAATAATCAATAATCACACTCGGGTTATCACAGGAGACACAGAGACATGGGGAGCCAATCAATAATCACATGATTCGTATTTTGTCACACTTGTACTTGCTAGAACCAAAGTCATTGTATTTAGGAGGGCAGCAGTGTGGAGTAGTGGTTAGGGGCTCTGGACTCTTGACCGGAGGGTCGTGGGTTCAATCCCAGGTGGGGGGACACTGCTGCTGTACCCTTGAGCAAGGTACTTTACCTAGATTGCTCCAGTAAAAACCCAACTGTATAAATGGGGAATTGTATGTAAAAATAATGTGATATCTTGTAACAATTGTAAGTCGCCCTGGATAAGGGCGTCTGCTAAGAAATAAATAAATAATAATAATAATAATAATAATAATAATAATAATAATAAAGGCAGTCAATGATATTGCATGAGACACGGAGAGAGGGAGGGACAGTGTCGTTGTGCTCAGGGTTTGTGTTCGGTGTCTGTGAGGGGGAGACAGGGAAGAGGCTGATGCACTCTGCATGACAATGCTGCAGCACCACAGCTAGCGTTTCAGAAAAGAGAGAAGAGAGAAAACAGAGAGAGAGGTCTCTCAGCACTCAGGAAAGAGCGAACACTCTCCCAGTGTGAACACAAGCAAGCCAGAGACGGAATCACTCTCCCAGTGCGAACACAGCACCGCAAACACAAGCAAGCCAGAGACGGAATCACTCTCCCAGTGTGAACACAGCACTTCAAACACAAGCAAGCCAGAGACGGAATCACTCTCCCAGTGTGAACACAGCACCGCAAACACAAGCAAGTCAGAGACGGAATCGCTCTCCCAGTGTGAACACAGCACCGCAAACACAAGCAAGCCAGAGACGGAATCACTCTCCCAGTGTGAACACAGCACCGCAAACACAAGCAAGCCAGAGACGGAATCACTCTCCCAGAGTGTGAACACAGCACCGCAAACACAAGCAAGCCAGAGGACGGAATCACTCTCCCCAGTGTGAACACAGCACCGCAAACACAAGCAAGCCAGAGACGGAATCACTCTCCCAGTGTGAACACAGCACCGCAAACACAAGCAAGCCAGAGACGGAATCACTCTCCCAGTGTGAACACAGCACCGCAAACACAAGCAAGCCAGAGACGGAATCACTCTCCCAGTGTGAACACAGCACCGCAAACACAAGCAAGCCAGAGACGGAATCACTCTCCCAGTGTGAACACAGCACCGCAAACACAAGCAAGCCAGAGACGGAATCACTCCTCCCAGTGTGAACACAGCACCGCAAACACAAGCAAGCCAGAGACGGAATCACTCTCCCAGTGTGAACACAGCACCGCAAACACAAGCAAGCCAGAGACGGAATCACTCTCCCAGTGTGAACACAGCACCGCAAACCACAAGCAAGCCAGAAGACGGAATCACTCTCCCAGTGTGAACACAGCACCGCAAACACAAGCAAGCCAGAGACGGAATCACTCTCCCAGTGTGAACACAGCACCGCAAACACAAGCAAGCCAGAGACGGAATCACTCTCCCAGTGTGAACACAGCACCGCAGAGAGGAAGAGAGGAAGAGAGTGAGAGACACTCTCTCTCTCTCTCTCTGAAAAACAAGTCTGTACCAGACCATCGCTGGGAGGTTGAAAAAACAGGTTTCACAAAACTGACAAGCGATCACACACCACACACAAGTCTGCAAAGCGACCCCAGTTCCATTTTGATCCATTTGCAATTCCAATGCTTTCAAAAAACCGATTCCTTCAAAAGGAATTTGGAATGGATTTTTAAAAAAAAAAAAAAAACGCGACTTCATTTGCTGCCGCTGTTACCGACAGCAAAGCGATGCAGAGACAGGCATCAGTCATTTCGACTGTTTGAGTATTTGCAATTTTAAAATTACTCCGCGTGTCTGAAAGTTAAGCGGTTGTCCGTTTTATCACTTTTTCTAAATACGCGTATTAAATACTCTGACGGCGTTTGAAAGGCAGGATCGCAATAATATTAATAACAATTATATAATAATACCCACCTAGAACCGACCCCAATGACGTCATTTTGAATTCCTTTCACAATACACGTTTTTATTTTGAATATAAAACCTACAATATTCTATTTTATTTTTATATACAAGCCTGTTGTTATCAGTAGGAGAAACATTTCGGTCAGAAAATGCAGACCGCAAGAGAAAACACTCGCTTCTTCCGTTATTAAAATTAAAAACGACTCGCGTTTTTTTACAGTTTTGTATGCGCGCATACTATTATTATTATTATTATTATTATTTATTTCTTAGCAGACGCCCTAAGAAATAAATAATAATACCCCCTCGCATACCCGAAGTAGTGCTGTGTATGTGCTGTTTATAAAACTCAAACCCGTTTATAATTAATTGTTCATTTTAAATACGGAGTTTCGGCCGTGCAGGTGTTTGATAGGACGGGCTTGAATGAGTCGTATCCGACAGTTTGTTGTTCATTTTAATATTTATACTGTTTAAAATGTAACCGTCATAAAGACTGCCTGCGGCGGTTTCGGGTATCAAAAAAACGTGGTGCAAGTTTCTTAAATTAAAAACACAAACGCTTGCAACGAACAAAGCATTCTTTGACACCTTGTACATGCGGCCACGCCCTAATTTGCACCAACTACATAATTGGAGAAGAGACACACCTGTGATTGCTGGCGGGGACAGATTTAACCCTATCCTTGCCAAACTTACATGCCAACACCCACACACACACATTGCTTACAGCCCACACTCGTTTTGAAAGAATGCTGCGCACTGCAGTTTTGATCAACGACGTGTTGGGATGGATTTAAAGAGAATGGGATTTTTTAAAAAAAGGGGAGACGGATATTGATCCCCAAACCTGATCACTGCGCACGCGAGGCTCCTGTGAGATCACGTGATCATGCAACAACCACTTGGGGATCCGATGAACTGCGGGGTGACCTTGGGTCACAATATCAGTGATATTTAGCTCTAATGTGCTGCATCGTTATTGCTAATTAGTCATTTAGCAGACGCTTTGATCCAATGGAGACTAGGGGGGTGAGCTATGCATCATCAACGGAGTCACTTCCAGTAGGACCCTCGTTTGTTTTAAGTCTTATCTGAAGGACGGAGCACAAGGAGGTGAAGTGCTCAGGGTCACACGCACACACTCAGTGGCTGAGCCGGGATTTGAACCCGGATCCTGCCCGTTACACTGGGATAAATAATTCTCAGTTTGCAAGGCTTCCTTTCGGTTAGTGACGCACTTCCTTGGTCACCCGACGTTGTTTCCAGTCAGCTGTTCTGCCCTAGGACTATAAAACACCAAAATAAAAAAAATTACAAGACCTATTAAATTTAAACGCTGTTGGTTTGCCAGGTTTATCGAAATGCTTTACCATGCCTCTCAGTGCTTTACAAAAATGAAAAATAAAACCTATTAGAGGGAATTAAAGCCTCCGACCTTGTTTTGCACGTTTATTCTGTGGAATATGCAAATACTGGTACAAAAATATGTTCAGGCATTAGCACAAAATAAACCAGGAAGATTAACAAGCGAGGGTTGTGTTCTCTGTAAGTAACAGTCGATATATTTTCTTCACTCTGATCCCTTGGATCAGAAACAAACAGTTTTTTTCCCACCAAGACGAGGTCATTTGATTCAATCAGAACTGAACTTCACTTCATTTCTATTATTTGTTTATTTAGCAAGTCGACACCTAGTAGTGACTCAGAACTTTAACAACAAACTCTCTGCCTGCCAGAAATGTTCCTGGGACAAGCGCGGGCAAGTTACCAAAACTGATAAGAAAAACAACTGCACACCAACAATGAAAAGCGCTGGTACGCAACACTGCCTCCCTCCCTCCCTCCTCAGCTCCACTAGAGCCACACTGCCTCCCTCCCTCCCAGTCCCTCCTCAGCTCCACTAGAGCCACACTGCCTCCCTCCCTCCCTCCCAGTCCCTCCTCAGCTCCACTACAGCCACACTGCCTCCCTCCCTCCCAGTCCCTCCTCAGCTCCACTAGAGCCACACTGCTTCCCTCCCTCCCAGTCCCTCCTCAGCTCCACTAGAGCCACACTGCTTCCCTCCCTCCCAGTCCCTCCTCAGCTCCACTAGAGCCACACTGCCTCCCTCCCTCCCAGTCCCTCCTCAGCTCCACTAGAGCCACACTGCCTCCCAGTCCCTCCTCAGCTCCACTAGAGCCACACTGCCTCCCTCCCTCCCAGTCCCTCCTCAGCTCCACTAGAGCCACACTGCTTCCCTCCCTCCCAGTCCCTCCTCAGCTCCACTAGAGCCACACTGCCTCCCTCCCTCCCAGTCCCTCCTCATCTCCACTAGAGCCACACTGCCTCCCTCCCTCCCACTCCCTCCTCAGCTCCACTAGAGCCACACTGCCTCCCTCCCTCCCAGTCCCTCCTCAGCTCCACTAGAGCCACACTGCTTCCCTCCCTCCCAGTCCCTCCTCAGCTCCACTAGAGCCACACTGCTTCCCTCCCTCGCAGTCCCTCCTCAGCTCCACTAGAGCCACACTGCTTCCCAACCTCGCAGTCCCTCCTCAGCTCAAACCACTAGAGCCACACTGCCTCCCAGTCCCTACTCAGCTCTAACCACTACACTGCCTCCCTCCCTCCCAGTCCCTCCTCAGCTCAATGCCTTTCATCAGATTTTTCACAAGTGCTCACAGCTATTTTTAGCACTGCAATGTTTCACATGTCCATGTTACATAGAGAGAGAGAGAGAGAGAGAGAGAGAGAGAGAGAGAGAGAGAGAGAGAGAGAGAGAGAGAGAGAGAGAGAGAGGGGAGAGAGTTCTATCTCAGAGCCAGTGAGCGTGAAAGTGGTTAAATAAACATTGATCAGTCCCCATTAGTGTCAGACCGCTGGACCAGAATTTTATCAAAGTGCTGTTTGCTTAACACATCCCCCCCCCTGCCCCCTGGATCATACAGAATCAAAACTGCCCTGATCGAGCTCTGTCACGGAAAGAGAGGGGAGGGGAGGGGGGGGGGGGGGGGAGAGAGAGAGAGAGAGAGAGAGAGAGAGAGAGAGAGAGAGAGAGAGAGAGAGAGAGAGAGAGAGAGAGAGAGAGAGAGAGAGACTCTGCGTAAGGACCACAACTTGGGAGGAGAGGAAATGTATTACTTGTATTATTTATTATATATATTTTTAAATTATTTTCTTTATTATTATTATTATTATTATTATTATTATTATTATTATTATTATTATTTATTTTTTATCATTAACAGTACAGTTTTTTCTTTTGTTCTTTAATTTGTTTGTTTGTTTATGACAGATTATATATATGATGCAATGTGTGTGTGTGTTTAAATCACACACACACACACACATACACGCACACACACGCACACGCACACGCACACACACACACACGCACACGCACACACACACAATCTAACCCTTTCTCTCTCTGTCTCAAGTGATCTGGGTTTTCTGCTTCAGTCTTTGAACTTTTCACCCTTTTCTTTGGCCAGGCTCCTACTTAATATTTGTTTTCATTAGATATTTAATAAAAAAACACACACCCTGGAGATATTTTGACTGGACAGCGTGTTCTGACTACCTGAGGGACCCCAGTTCTGCAATATCAACTCCTGGGATCGCAAAAAACCTACTGGAAGCCATAACAGCAGTACAGTATTTCATGCTACATTTCCAAATGTCACATTGTTGGCAGTTTTTCGTTCAGTATATGGAAAACTAAGCGGTATGTAATTCAGTATATTAATGTAACATTATTCAGCAGGTTTCATTCGACTTTCTGATGCATTTTTCTACTCTGATGCATTA
Source organism: Acipenser ruthenus (assembly GCF_902713425.1). Lineage (NCBI taxonomy): Eukaryota > Metazoa > Chordata > Actinopteri > Acipenseriformes > Acipenseridae > Acipenser > Acipenser ruthenus. Next base: position 6,898 of record NW_026707501.1, read on the forward strand.
TGAGCATTCCTCAAAGCCTCCACTAGTGTTTTCTACTATTATAACAACCTTGACTTGCATGAAGAAGGAAACACATTGAGTGAAATCGCTCGCATCGTTCGATTTTCAAGGTGTGGTATCCGAAGCACAATCAACAAGTACAGAGAAACATCACCTGTAACTGACAAGCCCAGGACTGGAAGACCCGAAAAGCTGTCTAACAAGGCTGAGCGATACCTGAAGATAATATCCTTCAGGAATAGAAAGAAGACAAGCGTTGAATTGACAACAGAACTGGCAGAAGGGACAGGTGTAGCTGTCCGTCCATCAACAGTATGAAGATCACTCTTGAAATCAGGACTTGAAGGATGTGTTGCAGTAAGAATACCTCTGTTAAGAAAGGGGAACCAGACTAAAAGGATAAAATATGCACAAGAACACAGAAACTGGACTGTAGAACAAGGGTCAAAGGTGCTTTGGACTGTTGATGGATGGACAAAGACACCTGTCCCTTCTGTCAGTCCTGTTGTCAATTCAACGCTTGTCTTCTTTCTATTCCTTCAGGATATTATCTTCAGGTGTCGCTCATCCTTGTTAGACAGCTTTTCGGGTCTTCCAGTCCTGGGTTTGTCAGTTACAGGTGATGATGTTTCTCTGTACTTGTTGATTGTGCTTCAGATACCACACCTTGAAAATCAAGTGATGCGAGCGATTTCACTCAATGTGTTTCCTTCTTCATGCAAGTCAAGGTTGTTATAATAGTAGAAAACACGAGTGGAGGCTTTGAGGAATGCTCATAATGCATCAGAGTAGAAAAATGCAACATGTCTAAGACTTTTGCACAGCAGTAGATAGAGATAGATAGATAGATAGATAATTAAAAACAGCACCCAGCTCTCTATATCCAAGGACAACCCAACAGGACCCTCATCAATCACTAGAAATACTTCATGAAGTAATCGATAAACTGAAAGCTCACTATTTGAATAATTCAATCAAGTGACAGGTTGATCGTCAGCACTATTAGTTATAGTTATATTCAGCCCTATATAGTTCTTATGTATTGTTATTTTTAGACGGAATTCACCGGCCTAACCAGAAATGACAGAATTCAACGCAGATCGCATCCACCTGTTCCTTCCTTTTAAAGCGCATCGGTTCTATACATAGCGCGGGCGTGTCTGTTGTCTATTTTAATGCGTCTGATATTGTCAAACAAAAACATTTTCGACATGATGCAATGGAATTAAAATCTTAAACACGCTGAGTTGCAATGTGCGGGTTTGGCGGAGACGCCAGATCACGCCCGCACTGCTGCCGGCCGGTTTGTCAAAACGGAATGCGGATAACAGCGATCCGGATTTGGTATTTTGTGATCGATACTCCTTATATATACAGGAACAGGAATCTTATTGCGTCACGTTGTATTATCGATCTTGTTCTATTTAGTCTGGCGAGTTTTCCATTGAACACCAACGTTTCTGTTACGATTTATTTCACATTAGGTGTTTTTAATTACAAAAAACTAAGGCGCGGGTATAATTCCGCGCCAGTTGTATTCAGAACAATTTGAATATGTGTTGCATTTATTAATAATTTCACTACAACCCAGTAAATCTTGCTATGACGGCTATTACACCCCGTGCCTTTTCTATTGAGGCGACTGGAAGATATTTTCAGATCTAATTATCTTGTAGGGAGTGCTATACCAGCTGCATCTGAACAGCTTCAAGACGTTTCAATAAAACATATGAACAGTAAAACACACACACACACACACAACACCCTTACACACACACACACAGAAGTATATGTAAATACAATGAAGGAAGGCAATTGATAAACTCAATTTTAATAATTAGCTATACAACCAATTAGCTATAAAATCAATTCCCGTATCCCTTTTAATCAATTCCGACACGTCATCGCTGATCAGAATTGCAATGGAGCGGTGTTCTGTTAAAATGAGCTTCTCACAACAGCGGCGACACGTGACTTCAACTGAAGCCGCTGTTTGTGAGTCGATTAAACTGCTGAACAAACACAGCGATTATTACGACTCTAAAATATCCATTCCGATTCCTCCGAAGGAACTGATCAACAGGAACTGATTTTAAAAGGGGATGGGAATTGAAAAAAACAGGACTGTAGCCCGACCCCCGGCTACATCAGTCTACCTGTGTGTTTCTCTGTACTGATAGATAGATAGAATTATTCATATTATTATTATTATTATTATTATTATTATTAATAATAATAATAATAATAAATTCTAACATATATGACCATAACAGAAAAAATATATATATACACAACAGCGAAATCTAATCATAAATACTGCGCCCGCACACACACACACACACACACACACACACACAGAGATACAGAGCCCATTATTTTGCTAATCATTAATAGGGTATTGATAATAAAATCAGATATGAACTTCACAACTTGCACAAACAAATCAGTTTCCCGACTTACTGCAAACTTGTAACTTTCTACAATCTAAACACCACCCAAGGCGACAGCGCAGCGTAAACCGTGTGCATGATATCGAGGACGTACTGCACCGCGCTGTCTGCTTTCAATTTGCCCTTCCAGTGGTGTTACAGCGCCAGAGAGATGGACAGACGAAAGCGGCTCTCTCCACACGCTAAATAAACCCGCATTACACTGCTGTCCAAACCCTCCTGCACTGCTTTGCATAGAACTCACTTTTCCCCATCTCAGAAGCATGCATTTCCAGTCTGCTGAATTCACTGCCATAAAAAAACGTGTATCCTTTAATCAAACAAACTCCCTGCAGCGGATTTCTGCTAAACTGTATCGTTCTATGTTTTTTTTTTTTTTTTTATGGAAACAATAAGATAGATTTCTGGCTAAGCAGCCTGCCAGGCGGAAGCGGTGCTTTGAGAAACTGGCCCCAGGTTTCAGTTTGTGGTCGACGGCGAATCGTTCTCTAGCACGCCGCTCCAGATGTTGAGCCTGCGGGCAGAGAGATTTGTTGCCCATCTCCCCTCCCCACCCTGCTTCCCCGAAAAGAAAAACGAGGCCCTTCTCTTACTGTAGTTTTGCGTTTTACGAAAATGCAATCCTGCGCGAATCTGACTTGTAAAAGTGAGCTGCATATCAGTCGCTGATGGTAGAATTGCACCGTGTTTTTTTTAAGTTTGCTATTTATGTATCTAGTTTATGAATAAGAACAGAAAATAGGAGGCACTTTTTTTACACAGAGAATTGTGAGGGTCTGGAACCAACTCCCCAGTAATGTTGTTCAAGCTGACACCCTGGGATCCTTCAAGAAGCTGCTTGATGAGATTCTGGGATCAATAAGCTACTAACAACCAAACAAGCAAGATGGGCTGAATGGGGCCTCCTCTCGTTTGGAAACTTTCTTATGTTCTTATACGTTTGTTTTTTCAAAGTTATGTCAGGGCACCTTCACCAACTCCATAAAGTTCACGATAGTTCGCTTTGCATCCCGCTGCACAAAAGTGACAAGATACAGAAAGCCCATTGAAAGTACAGAGAAGCATTTGAGTATGTTCACAGTGTTTAAACGGATTTGAAGGTTTGCAGAAGGATGCGAAACAGAGAGCAAAAAGTTTTGCGAAGTAAATAAATATGATTTTAACATTACGCATGTTGACGCAAAACACTTTCGTTCGTGTAAACGGATTGCAGGAAGCGGATATCGCCGTCAGTCGCTGCGTGTACAACTGTGCCGTGTTTTGAAGATTCCTAACCGTGTATCTCATTGATAAAGCATAGGGTTTGGTTTCTTCAAAGTTATGGCAGGACAACTTCTCGAACTCCAGAGAGTTCACACAAAGAGTTTTACAAATTCTGAACATTTTAGTACACAAAAACGTGATAATGCTAATACTAATAAACAATAAAAATACTAATAATACGTGTTTAGTTCTAGGTTTAGGGAAATGGAAACGCCAACCCCAGACTGAAAGGTCGTAAAACTGAAAGTTTCCAGAAGACATTGTTTCTGCTAAACTTTAAAGAACTGGACGACTTTGTCTATGGTTATGAAACGGGTTGTGTGAATTTGGGGGTGCAGAGGTTGTGCATTATCAGGGTAGTGCAGTTGTTGCCCCCCCCCCCCCATTATCAGGGTAGTGCAGTTGTTGCGCCCCCCCATTATCAGGGTAGTGCAGTTATGAACGAGATTCTGCAACTCTGGGAAGTCAGAAGAAAGGGAGCGAGAGCTGGAAGGCAGAAACATTTCATCAAAACCAAAATTTAAAAGCAAAACAACCCCAAAACACACACTGAAAAGGCGCCCCCCCCCCCCCCCTTATGTGTGATTTACAACAGAAGCGCGTTATTTTTTTAATTATTTAATTATCTAATCATTGATAATGTTTTCTTACGTCGGATTGGTGCTGTTCCAGTGTATCGTCTGTCTCGCCCCGACCACTTGGCCAACTTCTTCCAGGACTAGAAAAATCAACCGAATCAGCGAGGTTCCAGACACCGACTCCCACCGCATCTCGCCTCCCGTCCTCCGTGCGTCTGACCCGGGTAAGTGTGCGGGTAGGGGACGCTGGTGTGTTTATCCAGGTACTCGGTGGAGTTAAGATCAGGTACGGCGGAGTTAATCGCGTTTACTGTAAAAATGCTGATTCTGGATTTCTGTCCTTTTTTTTTCTCTCGCTGTTCTTCAAAGGTGCTTGGAAAATAACACCGGAGGTTGGGGATGTAACCCGACCCGCACAGAACTTCAAGAAGGGGGGACGGTTTGGAACTGGAAAGGTAGGAGGGGTGGGGATCCGATAGGGAGGGGCTCGCCAAACTTTTAACCAATTGCAACGCAAGGAGAGGAAAATCACCGATTTGCAAAAACTTTTTTTTTTTTTTTCTGGTTGTTGTTAACTATTTAGTCTCTGACTTTTTTTTTTTTTAACAAACTAAAAATTATATTATGGTCTTGAAAGAGCAAGAATCAGCTATTTTAACGTTTCCTAAGCATAGCAAAATGCAGTAAAGCACAGAGAGGTCTGGTAAAGCATAGGGGAGCATTGTAAAGCACAGAGAGGTCTGGTAAAGCATAGGGAAGCATTGTAAAGCACAGAGAGGTCTGGTAAAGCATAGGGAAGCATTGTAAAGCACAGAGAGGTCTGGTAAAGCATAGGGAAGCATTGTAAAGCACAGAGAGGTCTGGTAAAGCATAGGGAAGCATTGTAAAGCACAGAGAGGTCTGGTAAAGCATAGGGAAGCATTGTAAAGCACAGAGATGTATAGTAAAGCATAGGGAAGCATTGTAAAGCACAGAGAGGTCTGGTAAAGCATAGGGAAGCATTGTAAAGCACAGAGGTGTGGTAAAGCATAGGGAAGCATTGTAAAGCACAGAGAGGTATGGTAAAGCATAGGGAAGCATTGTAAACCACAGAGAGGTCTGGTAAAGCATAGGGAAGCATTGTAAAGCACAGAGAGGTGTGGTAAAGCATAGGGAAGCATTGTAAAGCACAGAGAGGTCTGGTAAAGCATAGGGAAGCATTGTAAAGCACAGAGAGGTCTGGTAAAGCATAGGGAAGCATTGTAAAGCACAGAGAGGTGTGGTAAAGCATAGGGAAGCATTGTAAAGCACAGAGAGGTGTGGTAAAGCATAGGGACGCATTGTAAAGCACAGAGAGGTCTGGTAAAGCATAGGGAAGCATTGTAAAGCACAGAGAGGTGTGGTAAAGCATAGGGACGCATTGTAAAGCACAGAGAGGCGTGGTAAACCATAGGGAAGCATTGTAAAGCACAGAGAGGTCTGGTAAAGCATAGGGAAGCATTGTAAAGCACAGAGAGGTGTGGTAAAGCATAGGGAAGCATCGTAAAGCACAGAGAATAAATACCGTGGCAGACTTTAATAAGGGTGATTCTGGATTCTATTGATCCGACGCAGGGTTATTTCTCATTGTTTCTCTCTAAATCTGCCTTTACCTGGCTTTGAACTCCCCGAGCTCGTCTGGGAGCTCCGTTCCAAACTTTTTGACAACATGACCTTTCAACCCTCCTAGAGAAAGTGCGAGGTGGCCAAAGGGCATTTGGTCACATGTTGGGGCTGGAACGCGAGGCCTGCGGCTCGGTGGTGCAGTGAAGAGTTATCCCAGCCAAGCTCAAGGATGACTCTTTGGAAGAATCCTCAGCACATTTCCCCCTCACAGCAGTAAAGAGAAACAGCTTGACTGGCTGAATAGGAGGCTTGGTAAAAAACCGCACAGCAATAAAAACCGCAGGACGGAAGCAACACCAACAGCACGAAGCAGGGCGGGCTCCCTCCCTCAACAGAAACTGAGGAACACCCGCCACACGCAGCACACACTTTTGTGTCAATGGGCTCCCCCCTTGTTAAAGTTTACCACGGTCATAATGGTTACACTCTGCATTTACCATAGTTTAGAATGCTTTGCCATGTTATTTAATATGCTTTACCATACCTCCCTGTGCTTTACAATGCTTCCCTATGCCTCTCTGTGCTTTACAATGCTTCCCTATGCTTTACCAGACCTCTCTGTGCTTTACAATGCTTCCCTATGCTTTACCACACCTCTCTGTGCTTTACAATGCTTCCCTATGCCTCTTTGTGCTTTACAATGCTTCCCTATGCTTTACCATACCTCTGTGCTTTACAATGCTTCCCTATGCTTTACCATACCTCTGTGCTTTACAATGCTTCCCTGTGCTTTACCAGACCTCTCTGTGCTTTACAATGCTTCCCTATGCTTTACCATACCTCTGTGCTTTACCATACCTCTGTGCTTTACAATGCTTCCCTATGCTTTACCATGTCTGTCTATCTCTCTGTCTGTCTTTCTGTCTGTCTGTCTGTCTGTCTGTCTCTCTGTCTGTGTGTCTGTCTGTCTGTCTGTCTGTCTGCCTGTCTGTCTCTCTGTCTGTCTGTCTGTCTGTCTCTCTGTGTGTCTGTCTATCTCTCTTTCTGTCTCTCAGTCTGTCTGTCTAACTCTCTGCTTGTCTGACTGTGTCACCTAGCCCACCCTAAAGTTAGCATCAGTAAACAACTAGAAAATCACTGAGCATGTGCAGAATTGATTTGTGAAGTGCTTGCCAGATGGAAAGACCTCCTCCCCCACTCCTTAATCAAGTGAAATCACAGTTTACAAACGCAGCACTCGCACTCTTCACATTTCAATCAGACACGCGCTTTATGATTTTTTAACGCTGCTCTGAGCAGAATGTCATCAAATCTGCTCATCAATATTCATGTGCAATATTAGCTGTTAAATCCGACCTTGTTAGTACATCATCTCTCCCCCTGTCCTTCTCTCGTTAGCTTACAGTGTGTGTGTGTGTGTGTGTGTCTATGTGTGCATGTGCGTGTGCATCTGTGCGTGTGTCTGTGCGCTTGCGTGTGTGTGTGTGTGCGTGTGTGTGTGTGTGCAGGTGTGTGTGTATCTGTGTGTGTGTCTGTATGTGTCTGTATCAGTGTGTGTATCTATGTATGTCTGTATCAGTGTGTATGTGTCTGTGTGTGTGTGCGTGCGTGAGTGTGTGCGGGTGTGTCTGTATCTGTGCGTGTGTGTCTGTGTGTGTGTCTGTATCTGTGCGTGTGTGTCTGTGTGAGTGTGTGTCTCTGTTTGCGTGTGCTTTTGTCAGTGTCTGTTTATGAGTATTTGTGTGTGTGTTTAGAAGCCTGTGTGTGACTTTGTTTGTGTGTCTGTGTTTGTGTGTGTGTGAGTGTTTGTGTGTCTGTGTTTGTGTGTGTGAGAGTGTTTGTGTGTCTGTGTTTGTGTGTCTGTGTTTGTGTGTGTGTGAGTGTATCTCTGTTTGTGTTTTTCCCCTGTTCTAGTTTCCCAAGTTGCTATGAGGGGACCGGTATTGATGTCGCGCGCAGCTGTTGTAAAGACAAGGGGAACTAATAAATTCAGCGCTAATTGTCCCGGGGGGAGAATCATCTTGGACAAGGCCGCTAATAAGCTGGCTAACGATGAAAGCGCCATTCTGAGTTAACATATCTTAACAAGGGGCCGAAAAAAACGCACAGCACCCAAGTTTGCTTTCTAAGGTTTTAATGATTAATTCTTTAATAAAGATTGAGTCACGGCTGCAGTGTTTCTATAGTCAGAAATATTTCTGTTATTATATCTGCCGCCTGTCACCTCTACTGCAAAAAATAGAAAATAAAAAAATTAGAGATCGAAACGCCAGCGGTCTGGTAAAGCATAGGGAAGCATTGTAAAGCACAGAGAGGTCTGGTAAAGCATAGGGAAGCATTGTAAAGCACAGAGAGGTGTGGTAAAGCACAGGGAAGCATTGTAAAGCACAGAGAGGTCTGGTAAAGCATAGGGAAGCATTGTAAAGCACAGAGAGGTCTGGTAAAGCATAGGGAAGCATTGTAAAGCACAGAGAGGTCTGGTAAAGCATAGGGAAGCATTGTAAAGCACAGAGAGGTCTGGTAAAGCATAGGGAAGCATTGTAAAGCACAGAGAGGTCTGGTAAAGCATAGGGAAGCATTGTAAAGCACTGAGAGGTGTGGTAAAGCATAGGGAAGCATTGTAAAACACAGAGAGGTCTGGTAAAGCATAGGGAAGCATTGTAAAGCACAGAGAGGTCTGGTAAAGCATAGGGAAGCATTGTAAAGCACAGAGAGGTGTGGTAAAGCATAGGGAAGCATTGTAAAGCACAGAGAGGTCTGGTAAAGCATAGGGAAGCATTGTAAAGCACAGAGAGGTCTGGTAAAGCATAGGGAAGCATTGTAAAGCACAGAGAGGTCTGGTAAAGCATAGGGAAGCATTGTAAAGCACAGAGAGGTATGGTAAAGCATAGGGAAGCATTATAAAGCAGAGAGGTCTGGTAAAGCACGGGGAAGCATTGTAAAGCACAGAGAGGTCTGGTGAAGCATAGGGAAGCATTGTAAAGCACAGAGAGGTATGGTAAAGCACAGGGAAGCATTGTAAAGCACAGAGAGGTCTGGTAAAGCATAGGGAAGCATTGTAAAGCACAGAGAGGTCTGGTAAAGCACAGGGAAGCATTGTAAAGCACAGAGAGGTCTGGTAAAGCATAGGGAAGCATTGTAAAGCACAGAGAGGTCTGGTAAAGCATAGGGAAGCATTGTAAAGCACAGAGAGGTCTGGTGAAGCATAGGGAAGCATTGTAAAGCACAGAGAGGTATGGTAAAGCACAGGGAAGCATTGTAAAGCACAGAGAGGTCTGGTAAAGCATAGGGAAGCATTGTAAAGCACAGAGAGGTCTGGTAAAACATAGGGAAGCATTGTAAAGCACAGAGAGGTCTGGTAAAGCATAGGGAAGCATTGTAAAGCACAGGGAGGTCTGGTAAAGCACAGGGAAGCATTGTTCAATCTTGACTGTGTGTTTTGCAGTGTAGGTCTCCACTGCATTTTTGCAGCAGACTGGAAAAACTCATTGACCTTTCATGATACATTAAAGCAGAGCAATGCGGTGCACGGCAGCTGTGTTTTTAATCTGTCTGCCTCCCTGCCTGCTGGTCTGCCTCTGTCTGTCTGTCTGCCGGTCTGCCTCTGTCTGTCTGTCTGTCTGTCTGTCTGCCTGCCTGTCTGTCTTCATGCCTGTCTGTCTGTCTCTCTGGCTGCCTGTCTGTCTGTGTGAGAGTGTGCAGAGGCTGTGCTGGGGGGAGCTGTCTGTCTGTCTGCCTGCCTGTGTGAGAGTGTGCAGAGGCTGTGCTGGGGGGAGCTGTCTGTCTGTCTGCCTGCCTGTGTGAGAGTGTGAAGAGGCTGTGCTGGGGGGAGCTGTCTGTCTGTCTGTCTGTTTGTCTGTCTGTGTGAGAGTGTGCAGAGGCTGCGCTGGGGGGGGGGTTGCAGCAGCCAAACCTACAGCCTGCACAGGAATCACCACCAGACTGCAGGGGCCAGAGCTCAGAGCGGCTCAACGGGAGCATCTGTCATTGAAACAGTAAATCACTTTGCATCCGCCAAGTGTGTGGGAGTGTGTGTGTGTCTCAGTGTGTGAGTGTTTGTGTGCGTCTCAGTGTGTGAGTATGTCTCAGTGTGTGAGTGTGTATGCTTGTTTGTGTGTGTGTGACTTTGTGTTTGAAGCGTTTGCGTGTGCATGCTTGTGAAGGGGGCAGGTTCGTTATCTTCTAAACTCTGCTCTGTAAAAAAAAAAAAAATAATAATAATATGAATGAAATACAAACTCTGAAAAACAAAAACGGTTACGGTGTTGAAACCGCAGTTCTTTCTTAAATGATTGAGAGAACACAAGACCCCTGGTGGACAACTGCTACTGCACATAACGGAACGAGCCCGTACGTCTGCTGAAGCCAGACACCCGGCATCTACACGTGATGTGAAGCGCCATTGGCTTGAGCTCCTAGCGGCTGATCAGTTAATAACACTGACGTCAGCACACGCCTGCCTCTCTGCAACAGAGCTCGCTCTTCAGGTTAACGGTGAGGCGTTGGTCTCTGAACTGTATGCTTAGCGGTTAGCGGCCATGCCTTCATTACAAGATACCAAATGAAAATCTCTTCTGTATGTAAACCAACAAGACAGCTGATTCCACGTTTATAAACTTCAGATTTACCTGCCTGCTTCTGTGATTGGCTGGCAACCCACCTATTCAGTCACGTGTCACTGGGAACCTACTGATAATAATAATAATAATAATAATAATAATAATAATAATAATAATAATAATAATTACAGACAATCCAAATCTGAGAAAATCTGCAAAACACTGCAGACATTTTAAGTAAACTAATAATGTGCTGCGGAGCATCTTGCGTGTTTAGTATTTGTATTGATAACGGTTTTTAAATGTAAATCGAGTAAACATCGTGACATCAAACAATGTCTGGTTTAACGGCTGCCAATTTAACATATTAAGCATTTTTGTCAATGAAATCTTGAGAGAAAAAAAACCACACGTCTCAAGACTTCTGACTGGACCGCGTTTTCAAAGCCTCGACTCCAGTCATTTTAATCGACTCCTACCTTTCAAAGGAGACAAAAACATCTGTCGATTTTAACAAAACTAGAAGCGGACAGCTAAGTTCTGTATTTCAGGTCAGTTTGTGATCGTTATGATGTGACGATGCAGCCTCAGAATGTGGCGAATCTGCGAATTCCACAATATCCGAGGAATTCAGTTATCCAGATTCGATTTTTAGTAAGTTGGTATGTGCTTGTTTATAATGCGATCATTGGCAAAAAAAATCGCAAATCCTCTTAATGCATTAATTACCTCGAGTGATATCTATAAGATCTCAGGCTGTTCTAAGTTTGTCAGTTCCTAAAGTTCGTACGGAATTTGGAAATACATTTTCTTGCTAATGGTCTGAGATACCAGTTCTTTACCGTGTATCGGTGAAGTCGGTGCACAGAGTGGGGTCTGGTACGTTTAGCATCACCCTCTATAATTAACCCATTTTTATAAAGTCGAATGAAACCTGCTGAATAATGTCACGTTAACATATTGAATCACACGCCGCTTTGTATAGTGTTCCCATATACTAAACGTAAACAAATTATCATTTCAGAAACATGAAATACTACTGGACTGCTATTACAAAGACTAGGGTGTGTGAACTTTGCATCAGCTGCAGAGTCACTTATAATTACGTCTCACCCGAAAGACGGAGCACAAGGAGGTTAAGTGACTTGCTCAGGGTCACACAATGAGTCAGTGGCTGAGCCGGGATTTGAACCGGGGACCTCCTGGATATAAGCCCTTTTCTTTAACCACTGGACCACACAGCTGTTATGGCAGCCTTCCTGTTTTTGCGATGTTGATGACACGATGTTAACAAATCTAAATTCTGTTCATATATATATATATATATATATATATATATATATATATATATATATATATATATATATATATATATTTAATGATGTCTCAATCCTAGAATTCGAGGTGAATTAGACGCCTGCTTGCTGCCTAGCAATGCTTTTAGGCTGCAGACGCGGTTTGACGGATGAACACAGCGCTTCTGTGTAATTAAAGGTCAGGGTTTTGAACTGCAGGTCTCGTCCCACAGGGGGCGGTGATTCCCCTCACAGACACGCCAGCTTGCGGCTGCATGAACTATTCCGTGACGCGCAGGATCTCTCCGGCGTTCCATTCCATTGGGATTCCCCGGCAGACGTCACAGAGTGAGAGGAGTCTTTAACTGGGTCTGTAGGAGAGTAAAGCAGAGTCTATAGGAGAGTCTGTAGGAGATTCTTTAGGATATTCTAAAGCAGTCTCTAGGGGAGTCTATAGGGGAGACTACAGCAGAATCTATAGGAGAGTCTATAACAGAATCTATAGGAGAGTCTACAGGAGAGTCTATAACAGAATCTATAGGAGAGTCTACAGGAGAGTCTATAACAGAATCTATAGGAAAGCCTACAGGAGAGTCTATAGCAGAATCTATAGGAGAGTCTACAGGAGAGTCTATAACAGAATCTATAGGAGAGTCTACATGAGAGTCTATAGCAGAATCTATAGGAGAGTCTACATGAGAGTCTACAGCAGAATCTATAGGAGAGTCTATAACAGAATCTATAGGAGAGTCTACAGGAGAGTCTATAACAGAATCTATAGGAGAGTCTACAGGAGAGTCTATAACAGAATCTATAGGAGAGTCTACAGGAAAGTATATAATCTATAGGAGTATATAACAGAACCTCTAGGAGAGTCTTCACCTCCTGAACGTGATCGCATCCCCTCACCTCCTGAACGTGACCTCATCCCCTCACCTCCTGAACGTGATCGCATCCCCTCACCTCCTGAACGCGACCTCATCCCCTCACCTCCTGAACGTGATCGCATCCCCTCACCTCCTGAATGTGACCTCATCCCCTCACCTCCTGAACGTGATCGCATCCCCTCACCTCCTGAACGCGACCTCATCCCCTCACCTCCTGAACGCGACCTCATCCCCTCACCTCCTGAACGTGACCTCATCCCCTCACCTCCTGAACGCGACCTCATCCCCTCACCTCCTGAACGTGATCGCATCCCCTCACCTCCTGAACGCGACCTCATCCCCTCACCTCCTGAACGTGACCTCATCCCCTCACCTCCTGAACGTGACCTCATCCCCTCACCTCCTGAACGCGACCTCGCCCCCTCACCTCCTGAACGTGACCTCATCCCCTCACCTCCTGAACGTGATCGCATCCCCTCACCTCCTG
>NW_026707502.1:0-25473 GCF_902713425.1 Acipenser ruthenus
AATTAATAATGAACCATGCATTCATTACTCAGTAGTATTGAATAGAATCAGGCATGTTATTAATGCTTTGAGACACGTTCGCGTTCCAGAGTTAATCATTAATTGACCTGCTGTGTTTGCTTGTTCAGTGTGAGGTGCGATTCCTCTTAGTTTTATTTACCATTAAGGAATATTCTGCGAAAATGTCACTTAGAGCTTTATTAAGGACTGATGGGCTCAAGATATGAGTCGTTCTCATAGGGTCTGGAGATCTGTTTTAATGATCTACACAGATGAATCCTAAATACGCTCCTAAATAAAGTTTGGTAGGACTCAAGGAACTTCTCGGCCGTTTTTTAAAAGCAAAGGCGCAATCTTGAAGAAAGGTTACAAACACTGAAATGAATTAAACTGCATTGTGGCGGATTTCCTGTTAATCAGACTGATTTATAAATATCTCCTCCTCTTACAGTATTTCTCCTGCCTAAATGATATTTATTTTCTCTGTGCACTGTGGGTAACATAAAGCTATTTTATTGCAATATTGCCAACATACTCTTGATGAAAAGAGATTGCTTTCTCATCTAAATATGCTTTATAGCCTAGACTGTAATGCCCCATGCCAAGATTTTTAAAACATTAACAGAAGATATTACCCATCGTCTCCTGGGTGCCATCATCACTCTCGAATCGCAAAACTACTTCAAGCGCATTAAATGGCACAATCTCCTCTAATTGCCTTTGCCAGTTTTATTGTGTTGCACTTCTCTGAAATTGATGTTAGCCACAAGTTACTTCAGCAGTCAGCTAACTTTGCTTACTTTCTAGCTTGCCTGTCTGCAAGAGGACAGATAAACCTGGACTTGGAAGCTGTGCCTTATACATGTTTCTCATAGCAAAAGCATAGCAGTCGAATGAAGCATAGTGAAAGCATTACAAAGATTAGCGAGGTATGGTAAAGCATACTGATAAACACGGCAAACCAGGGTAAACTATGGAAAATACATAGTATAACCATGGGAAAAGCATGGGGAAATTGCAAAAATACAGTGCAGAAATACTGTGGATAACTTTGAGCTTACATGTTCAGTTTCCTGCTGGATTGTTATTACGTCTGGATCTAGGAGGTGAAACCACTTGTTGAATCCGCTTCTCGTCAGCAGTTACTAGAACCCATATTAGTTCCGCTTTTGTTTTTCTCTTTCTCAGTCCCTCCGAAACTCTCGATCCCCAGTGGGAAGTCACCCCTGGTCACCCGGGAGGGGGACACGGTGGAGCTGCAGTGCCAGGTGACTGGGAAGCCCAAGCCCATCATCCTGTGGTCACGCGCGGACAAGGAGGCGCCCATGCCGGACGGCAGCATGGAGACAGAGAGCTACGACGGGATCCTGCGGATTGTGAACGTCTCCCGGGAAATGACCGGATCCTACCGGTGCCAAACCAGCCAGTACAACGGATTCAACGTCAAGCCCAGGGAGACGGTGGTGGAGCTGATTGTGCAGTGTAAGTGTTAGGAACCATTCAACAGACTACCAGCTATGGACAAAAGTTTTGCATCACCCTAGAGTTTTAATATTGAGACATGATTAAAAAAAAAAATAATTCAAAATGTGTGTGAACATAATTCAGATCATGTAATCAAGGAAACTACAACATGATATTGCAGAAGTCTACCAGAAGCCATAATAGTAGCACAGTATTTCATGTTAGATGTCAAAATGTCAAATTTTTCTATTTTTGTCAGTTTTTCGTTAAGTATATGGAAAACTACAAAGCAGTGGTATGCAATTCAGTATGTTAACGTAACAGAATTCAGCAGGTTGCATTCGACTTTATGAAGCAAAATTAGTTAATTCTATAGGTTGATGCAAAGCTTTTGGCCATAGCTGTAGATCCTCCACGTTCCCTTTTAAATTGTGTTTTAGTAAAATACCACTGTACAAGTGGCATGCACTGTGAAAATGAATGTTATTTATGAGCAAAAGGAAAATATGAAACAGCTTTAAACTTTTTGTGATTGGCATCATTTTATTGGCCCTGCTAAATGAAATAAGTCATGCCTTATGATTATAGCACAGTAGGAAACAGGCCCCCTGTTCTTTACCCATTGATTGGAAGATTATTTGAATCATCCCATTTGTATGGCCCTCCTACTCTTCAAGCGAGTCAATATCAACACTTCAATCTCAGATCATACATTTTGTTCTCACTATGCGTTAGATTACAAATACCTTTGTTCTGTTACTAAATTGTGTGAACTGACTTGCATACGGTGCTGATAATCCATCGTGATCATTGATAGCATCCTATTGAGCATGCAAGTAGGCTAGGAGGTCCCAATAGCCTGGTGATCCTGGATAGTATTCCATTGTGTTGGTTGATAACAATAAGATCGACTGGTTATTTAGATGACCAGAATGCTGCTTTTTAATGATCTCTGGGCTTGGCTAATTCCTCAGTGATGGAAACAAAAAAACAAAATGTGCACATGATTCTTTTTACAAAAAGTTAATAAACAACGCAATGCACACAATAGCAGTGTTACCCGTTCTCTTTAGGATTTACTTTTCCAAGGAGGATTGTTTTAAGTGTAGACGATTTGTTTTCAGATGATACACTGTAATGATAAAAGACTCCTGTTTAAAGATTCATTAACATTCATGAAGCCATTAAATAGCTTTTAATGGAATTAACTGCCATGGAGATGTCTTTAATTTTGTTTTTCCAATGGCGAGTTTTCCAATGCATTTTTTTTGTTAACCGGTATTACCATAATGAATATTAACGCTCTTTGTTAAATCAGAAACGGCGGTTGAAAATAGAAGAAATTCAGTTTGATTCAAAGCATGAGAGTTCACTTATATAAACAATAGTTTATATAAAACTATATGCATTAAACAGAACTCTCAACCTCTGGCTTTGTTTAAATTGATAAGCACAGAAACAGGCTGGCTGTAAATGATGCTGCTCAAGAATGTCAGGACAGCAAACCTGAATGTGTGCTACCATGGTTACCAGGTCCCTTGTCTTATTCATGCCTGCAGCCTTTGCCACGTTTGTCCTCCACCACTCTTCTGAAGATGATAGGATGTTATTATCAGTATTTGTTGTTATTTGTCACTGAGGCATTGAAAATGATTCTAATTTATTTTTCAACAATCGTTTTTTCATTGCTTATAGTTCCTAAGAGTAATTCTCTTCTTGTTTTTCTCCTGGTTGAGCTGGGATAGGTTGTTGCTCCTTAGTGACAAGCTGTACTGTATGTTGTCATTCAGTCAAAGAATATTGTTTTTGACACTTTCGTTTATTCCTGTTCATTCTATTGACATAAAACTATATGTAATGTTTAAGAATAGTTATTGACACTTTCCTTACCCAGTAGGGTATTGCTTCTGTCCAGTAGAGCCATCAATCTCTTATCGCCAGAGGCATTGTTTTTATTATTCTGGTTTCATTTAGTATTAAATTTCCTTTAGTTAGAGGAATGGTGAAAAATCAGTTTCACCAACAGTCACATCCTTTATCTTAAACAAGGACTGTTTTTAGTGCTGCCATCCTGGCAAAGAAGCTTCCTGACACAATGCTAGTGGATTGCCCAGACAGTTGTGGGGTAATGGCACCGGCTAGTGGTGCTCTCGTCATCAGAGCCTC
The DNA here is from genome assembly GCF_902713425.1 of Acipenser ruthenus. Taxonomy (NCBI): domain Eukaryota; kingdom Metazoa; phylum Chordata; class Actinopteri; order Acipenseriformes; family Acipenseridae; genus Acipenser; species Acipenser ruthenus. The sequence continues at coordinate 3,631 of NW_026707502.1, forward strand.
TCTCAAACTGGGTTACATCAACACTTTCCCTGACCCATAATCACAGCCTCTCTCAAACTGGGTTACATCAACACTTTCCCTGACCCATAATCACAGCCTCTCTCAAACTGGGTTACATCAACACTTTCCCTGACCCATAATCACAGCCTCTCTCAAACTGGGTTACATCAACACTTTCCCTGACCCACAGTCACACTGCAATGCATGGCTTAGACACAAAGGTACCCCTGCCAATCCACGGCAATGCACGACTCACAGGGTCAGATCAGAGATACGGACACCACAGTCATGATGAATTGGAATGGGTTCCAAGGATGAGCCGGGACATTGCACATGCTCCGTGGCCTCGCTGGGCTTCTTAGCTGTAAATAAATGGCAGAGGGAAAGCCAAATGCTTCCCAGGCACTTGTAATGAATGTTGGCTCCATAGCAGTTGGTACTGATTCCTTCACAACAGTGGATCTCCAGTATTTTTCTTTGTTAAATTTAAGCTTTTGCCCAATTGCTTCTTTGCCATCTGAACAAGAGAACACCATAATCTAAAAAAAACCCTAGAACATACTGTATGCTTTTAATGTGGAACTGATAATATCATCCCTTGAACAGTCATTCAAGATTATCACAGTTGAGTAGACAGATGCTTTAGCTTTGTTTTGACGTTCCTGATAATATGTTGATTCTTTTAGGACACACTCACAAAAACAGGCTCCATCTGTGTAACTGCAGGGTTTTCCTGTGGCTGAACTGCGAGTTGCTCAGTGATCCAGGGGTTAAAGCAAGATCAGGTAAAACTATTAGAGAAAGGCATGAAAGGAGCTTAAAGTAACACAAGAGATATAATAAGCGTGACTTACTCTAAGACTGTAGGTCAAACACCAACATTTGCTGAACAAACGTTACAAACTTGTTTTTGTGCAGTAACCTTGAATGCAACAAAAAGCTCAGTCATACCATCCTCGCCTAAGAAGGGTATGCCTTTGTACTGACACAGAGCACTGTTTACTGACGTGGAGAAACATTGTTTTCATGAACAGCTCAGGGAAAAAATCCATTAAGCAGCCTCTGCGAAGGGGCTATTATGCAGCTCATGGGTTGTTGCAGTCCAATGAGCTAATGGCATCTTTTGTAATTTTAATTGGGAACTTAGAGGGAAAAATTCCCACAGGAGCAGAAAGTAACCAGAGCTTTCATCCAGCCCGGTACTGAAGACCGAAAGACTATTGATTAGGACTGGCACAGACAAGTCTAAAATCTACATGCAGCGTTTGAATGAGTGGGCCTGACAGAACTCTCATTGCGGAGAGCTGATCATAAGGGAAATTAGAAAGAGGGTTATGAGAGGGGGATCATGCATTTCCCCCTCCCCCCTCCCTCTGCTGCTCCTTCTGAATAAGCTGTGTGTCTTGTCGCCCGGACCGTAGGATTTTTTTTCCTAAGAAAATTAAAACTACTGCCGAGTGCAGCTGGGTGGTGTGGTGATCAAAGAGCTGCTGTTTCATCACACTTGGATATACAGAATTAACAAAAAAAAAAGAAATTAGAAAGTACTTGATGCTCAGCCCCTAATATAACTCACACAGAAACAAACACCGTTCCCAAAGTGTGTACCTTTCTGTTTGTGCAGCTGAATCCCGCTCCGCAATGTCCTGGCAGTTTTTTTTTTTTTTTTTAGAAACTATTCATTTGTTAAAATGCCCTTCCTTTAATAAACATGATTGTCGTACCCTGATGTTCAGCTTAATCCTGCTTTAGGGTCGTTCATTTTGAAAGGGACTGTGTACTCACTAGTGGATAATGCGTGTTTATTTCTGTGACAAATTAATTGTCCTGTCCTCTTAACTAAGACGAGAGAGAGAGAAAGAGAGAGAGAGGGATTGCATCCGGATTTGCTGTGAGCATTAGAGCATGATGAAGAAACATTACCCTGTTAGATGAAATGAGAAGCTTTATATATGTTTGTATGTATGTATGTATGTATATATATAGAGAGAGAGAGAGAGAGAGAGAGAGAGAGAGAGCACCATCTGTTAGTTCTTGTGTTCTTGCATTTTATTTTTTTTAACTCACTGCTTTCACTGCTTGTTTGTTTTTCTGTTTTTTGTTTGGTACGTACACACCGGTTTAGACTGCAGTTGAACTGCATACTAGCTTGCAGCTTAGCCATCCTGAGATTATAGCCAGTGTAGAAGTTGTTTCTCACCTTTGTGGCTTTGCACAAAATCCCAACACATAGAAGAGGATTTCACTGTGACGCCTCGTCAAGCCTTACAGTATATTTGACCTTGTAAATAATTGCTTTGCTTTTTGCTTGTCTATAGGTGTAAGAGATTTTAGATACATGATCAAGCATCATTTTAACTGTACTGTTAAAAAAAAAGCATCATATGTTACCGTGAACCCAAGTGTGTAAAAAAACAAAATCAGAGGTAATTCGTCATGTTAAATACCTTGAATTAGTTCATCAGTAGTCAACACATTAGCGTATGTAATGGAATCTGGCATGTGGATAAAGTTTATGTACAGTACACACTGATTTATTTGTTGTCATCCAGCTTGTATCTCAGGGCAACCGTACACATGCCAGCAAGAGAAACTCGGGGGAAAGAGCGAGGTTGTTTCCAGACTCCTCACACTACGACAGTATGTGAGCCATGGTGTCAGTGACAATGCTGCTTAGGGTCATTGTAAGGAAGCTGAATGAATGTCTGCAAATGAGTGCTCACAATACCAATTGCCATGTTAGGACGCTTCCGTTTACTGATTCCAACATACCGCTTAAACATGTATCATCAACACACAGCAATGCAGCACCGCGTTATAAACAGAACTCAGATAATGATCAGTTACCTTATGTTCTGAGAGATAGCTCGGGTGCGGAGAGGGTCTGTCATTAGGAGAGGATTCAGGTAGCTTCTCTCAAGTGCCTGTCTTACACATCTTACCTAACTGCGTGTGTGTGAAGCTAAACCTTGTTTTTGCAAGCTTCCGTGTTCCAGCCAAGGTCAGGCAAGTTTCCCGTCTTGAGGAGAAACACATTTCTCTGTTGATAACAGCATACTTTGAATGCTGCCTTGTGTTACTGTTCATTGCAGGTCTCTGGTGACACGCTTTATGGAATTGTCTGGAACACAAATATCGTTTCCCATATCGGATCAGACAGTAGAGCCTAATACTTTAACTCAATGAACCCTGCTGGTATCCTGCACCAGAGCAGTGATTTACTGACCACCTGATTTCCATCACTGAAGACAATAGAAAACATCCACTGAAATGCGGTCTGCAAATAAGCTGTTTTATACATTTTAGGAAGACAGTAATTACAATTGTTTAGATGATTAAATTAGACCAAGTGAACTTTAATTGAATCTCTGTGATTTATATTTCACGGCATCAGATGTGGGGGTTGCTGGAAGTCTTAACGACATTTAGAAAAGTCAAATGCTGTGCATGTCATCTTCATCACAATGCAGCTACTGATGATGAGCGTGCAAAAAAAAAAAACGACCAGATTACATATTGAATAATGGAAAGCAGTGTCAAGATGGACAGAGTATGTTCTATATGCTCAAGGTGTTCTGAGGGCTCTTCTAGGGCTCCTGTGATGGGACATGGTTCTGTGGAGAAAGTCTTCAGCCAGGGAATGTCCTGAGAGATTCACTGGAATAACATTTGCTGTAGTGAATTTAATTTAAATGTTAAATCTGATTGAGTAATTTACCAAAATATCACATAACTCTGTTAGGGTTAAAAAGAAATCAAACTGTGGAAGAATCTACAGTCAGGCTGGCTGGGTTGTGCTTTCTCCTACCCGTCACTTCTAGGACAGTGATGCTCTGTAGTCTTTTTGAGCACTTTGATTCAACAAGGTTCTTGATATTCTTTATACAGTAAATCCGTGTTGCTTGCTAATTTACATCGAAGAGCATCCAAAAACGTTAGCCAGCTGTGTTGAGCCTTGTTTTATATGGGCAGGGTTCCAGTTCCCCTCCCACAGTTGATCATCAATGGATTATTGGGGCCTTATTTGTTACTTAGCTACTCTACATGAATTGTTACAACAGTAATAAAGGCCAGGCTGCTCTGGCATCCTTATTGACGAATGTGCAGCCATTTGTTATCGAAGTGCAGTGCTGGCAAAGCTCCAGAGAGTCGGTCAGATAAGTGTAGTGCACCACTTCATTGTCCTCAAGTCCTTGCTGAGTTTATGGGACACGAGTTCTCAGTTGTTAAGGGCCTCTTTCTAAAATGTGGAAATTAGCTGCAGGAAATATCTATTGGAAATGGAAGAGCCATGTCATTCTGAATTGATCTTAGCTTCACTGCAAATTAAAACATGCACTACATAGCTGTGCCACAGATGACGAATAACCTTTATTCACAATGCAAATGTAATAGAACAAGCATACAATTATCAGTTTTGTGATTTGGTGGAATGAAGAGTGGCATATGTCTCTTATGACTAACCTGCTTTCTCTTTGGGTACACAACATTCAAGTTATGTGGGGGAAGCTTATTTAAAAGGCTGTTGTTAATTGTGTGTTGCATTCAGAGCTGTTTTTTCTGTGTAATTAGTACAGAACTAATTTATACCCACGAGTATTCATTACAGATTCATTTATGCCGATTTGTGGAGAATGGTTCCCATAACGCAGGGATTCAGAAGTGCTTTTCACTGACGCTAGGTTCTTGCAGAAGTTCACAATTATCAGCAACACAGTTACGAAAGACGAATTAAGGGAATTCACGCTAACAAGGATTTTTCTTTTCTGGCAAAGCAGAAAATGAATCTCCCTTCATCTCTTCCACTCTTAAGACATCACATCACTGCAGTAGCATTATGGTTCAGAGGCATGTGAAGCAATGGCACAGCAATGCTGCTGTGGCTGTTGCTGTGTCATTTGAAGCTGTAAAGTCCAGGATGCTGTAATGAATCTTCTCCTAATGACTGATGAGTTAATAGCAGGTAGGTGTCAGCATAAGACATACCATTACCTCTCAGTTAGGGAGCTCACTCTTTAGTTGAATTGTAAGACCTTGAAGTAAGCTTCCAAATCTCGCATATCCATTCAGTTATTTGTCATGCATTTCTTTATAATGTTTCAAGAAAGCATTTTTTGTTTCCCTGGGGCCTGGTTTCGTCTAGCATGTGCAATTAACTTTGTGTGAAAGATTGACTTTCCCTGCACAAATAAAATACTTTACCAAATTTTACTGTTACCGAATTTCTTTTTGAATTTTAAATATCAAACAAGCCCCTGTAACACTTTACATTAAGTGTCTCTGTGTCTCTAATTACTGTGTATTTACATAGTAGTTACTTAGTAAATACGCTGGACACGAGAGCAGCAACAACTCCAGCCTGTGTGCTGCACACTGTGACAACAGCACCCTCCGCTGGACGTAAGCAGCAACAACCCCTGCCTGTGTGCTGCACACTGTGACAACAGCACCCTCCGCTGGACATGAGCAGCAACAACCCCTGCCTGTGTGCTGCACACTGTGACAACAGCACACTCCAATGTACACGAGCAGCAGAAAGTCCACTTCCCCCCGTGAAGCTGTCAGTTGTTTCCTTGTTAACCCTCCCACTGTACTAGATCTTCCTGTCTCGGCAGACCAGAGCCCATATCTATACCTGCACCTGATCCTGAGATGAATTTGCTGAGAGCGTAGGGCATTGCAGGGTGATCAATGCCGCTTACAGTAAGACAACACACTTTATTGAATCCCTCTTGGCCAAAGTTTAAGCAGAGCTCGGAATTACCGAATGCCACCATGGTTGTGTACTTGTTAATAAAACCCTAGCTGTATAGAAGCTTGCCTTGCGTGTAACTTTGATGAACCTGATCAATATTAGAAGCTGAGCAACCTCTAACTACCCTTGATCGTCCACTTCCATCGGAAGATAGATGCCGTTTTACAAGTTTTGCTAAGAGGTCAATTTGATTACATACTTTGACACGTTATTAATATAGCTTCTAGCAATAGCTGCTAAATAAGGCTCTAATTCAGCCGCTCTGTCAGTCTGCATGGCCGGTTCCAGGGTAAGCACAGGCTGATGGAGTGCAGGTCCGCTGTATCTCACTGCCGTTAATCACTTGCCTGTATGTCAGCCTATCCACCTGCTGCTATTTTTATCTTTCATTTCTGCCTCACTCACTGAAGCCTGCTTTTTAATTTTCGGCGACCTATTCCAGTGACAACATTTATTCCCATATAATATACCATTCAGTCCATCAGTCAGCCCCCCCCCCTTTTCCAGCCTTTACTTCCACTTTTGATTTCAAATAGGTTCTTTTGAAAAGTGTGCATCACAGGTGAGCAGCTCTCTCTGGCTCTCTGTGCTGGACAGTGTGTTCTTTTCATAGTAAATATTTAACTCTGAACATGTTGAGTCCTAACTGGAAAATTGCCTTTTTTTTCTGTCCAGCAAGAGAGAAAGGATGGGGCTTTAACTGGTGCAGCACGCATATTGCTCTGTAGTGTTGTACATTCAGAGGCGTTTCATGAACAACGTGTTTTCATTTCACAATCACAAGGTGCTAACAAACCTTTGACCTGGAGCGGATTGCACACGCTTCCCTGGCTTAGACGATCAGTAATGACAATTATGTTCACAGTAAAATTTGGATCAGTACTGTTGTCCGCTGTGTTCATTTTTCTTCCTATATGCACGCTATCTTCTTTAAATAAACTGCAAGTCTGTCTCCAAACAGGCTTAACTGGAGCCCCATCTTGTGTCAGTTTGACTCCAGCTTAGGTTTTTGCTTTTGAAGTTCCGGACGCTGTCTTTGGAAAGTGTTCTGGAATGAAAACGTCCATCTGAGGCAGGGAGAACAGGAATCGCATAACCCCCTGCATGCTGTCCTTCAGCTGGTTTTGTGAGGTGGGAACATGTGCACTGGTGGTGAAAGCACCCAGTGCAACAGTGGAGAGATTGAAACTGAGAGCCACTTCATCCTTCACTGTGAAAGATACAGAGAGCTGACAGAGATACTACCTCAGACTGGCAGATAATATGGAGGGTTTCCTACTCAAGAGCCAGGAAGAGAAACTGCAGGTTCTTCTGGGAGAAACGAGAGAAGGAGCATTAATAGCTGCAGAATGTGTAGTATCCTGTCATAGAGCCCAAGTTCCACTGTAAGATGAACTCAATAGAACCATATTGTATCTGTTCTAAAGTATGTTTGTGTGTTGTGTTGCAGCGTTGGCAATACTTGTTCTGATTGTCATGCCAAAAAAGCATTTTAAACTTGAACTTGCATTTGAAAGGCATGAGAGGACCAGCCTCAGACTGAGCTCTTTTCTGTGTCCCATTCTTGCTAAGTACCAGAAATATTTCCTTGTGCAGCTTTTTAATAAATGATCCACATTGTTCTCATCTATTTAAAGTCATTGCCAGTAGCCTACTTATTTATAATCCTTGTCACATTCATTTTCAAAATGTATGGAGCAGAAGAACAGAAACAATCGGGTTACTTTTAATGAGAGTCAACTTTAATCTTAGTTATAGTTTTAATATATATATATATATATATATATATATATATATATATATATATATATATATATAGATATATATATATATATATATATATATATATATATATATATATTCCTGTATTTAGTAACGTATCACAAATCAAGAAGCCACTCTCAGCCCATCAAAGCGACAGATTCCAGAACATTCCAGTACAACTTATTTTATAAGTCGTCTCATGCACGATAAACTACCAACTGACAGAAATTCTGAAGAGACGGATCATGACTTTACAATGTATTGTGTTCTTACTGTTAATTACAAGATGATTTATAAGTGAATATATTATTTCTAGGTTAGTACATTCAGCTGACCCTGTCTCTTATGGTGTAAGAGTGTCACTTTGTTTCGCACTTTGGGTGTCAGAACCTCTCAGCTTCCATTAGCACCCAAGGTGCTCACCAGCAGACACTCGTATAGCTTAAGAGACGAGGTCAGCTGTACACATTAACTCACATTCAGAATCCGGATCCTGAAATTGATTAAAACCCGCGTGGGGAGTTTGGTGAAAAAAGATATCAGCAGAAAATGCATTGGCAAGCAGAGCTTCATCAACAGCAAAATGAGAACATGATTAAACAATATTCTCACATTTGTCATTTCCACATGAACACAAAGGAACAGGGGCAGACTGGAGCCCCGAGGCACTCCCTTAATGGGTATGATGTTGAGTCCCCAGTACAGCACACTGCGTTCTGTTACTCAGGCAGTCGTGGAGCTGGTGCAGTAAATGTGCACTGAGATTTAATAAGCGCAGATTACAGAGTAATACTGAATGATCAGCCGTGTTGAACGCCTTGCACAGCCCCTCTGAACACACCTTCGCAGCTAGCAGCAAAAATAGCATTTATTATCATTGTTGTTACATTCAGTACTGGATGGCCCTTTTTACTTTTTTTTTTTTTTTATATTACATTTAACATCTACATACAGGGACCTGCCAAGCATTTCGTGTGTTTTATTTTTAAATCGAGAGAAACGTTTGCACACAAAATAAATGTTATTTTATGTACTGATTTTGCCTCTTTGCCTCAATAGCGTTGACTTCTTGCCTAAAATACAAATAGATATATAAGGACATCTTACAGCAATAGCTGCGTAATATATTGATCAACAATCCAGATTTATTTGGCCATTCTGCTGAGGCATGGAAGCCAGATGCAATTTAACATTTTTTGAAGGTCATACTATCAGGTAGAGAATGAAAAATAAAGAGATTTACAATCTTTTTCATGGGCACTTGTGGTATTACAGCGACTGGTTTTGTTGTACAACCTTATTCTGAAACTTCAAATGGAGATGCGTATGGCTTTGACTATGGAGCCATGTATAACGATATGGAGGTGCGTATGGCTTTGACTATGGAGCCATGTATCACGATATGGAGGTGCGTATGGCTTTGACTATGGAGCCATGTATCACGATATGAAGATGCGTATGGCTTTGACTATGGAGCCATGTATCACGATATGGAGCTGCGTATGGCTTTGACTATGGAGCCATGTATCACGATATGGAGATGCGTATGGCTTTGACTATGGAGCCATGTATCACGATATGGAGATGCGTATGGCTTTGACTATGGAGCCATGTATCACGATGTGGAGATGCGTATGGCTTTGACCATGGAGCCATGTATCACGATATGGAGATGCGTATGGCTTTGACTATGGAGCCATGTATCACGATATGGAGGTGCGTATGGCTTTGACTATGGAGCCATGTATCACGATATGGAGAAGCGTATGGCTTTGACTATGGAGCCATGTATCACGATATGGAGATGCGTATGGCTTTGACTATGGAGCCATGTATCACGATATGGAGGTGCGTATGGCTTTGACTATGGAGCCATGTATCACGATATGGAGGTGCGTATGGCTTTGACTATGGAGCCATGTATCACGATATGGAGAAGCGTATGGCTTTGACTATGGAGCCATGTATCACGATATGGAGATGCGTATGGCTTTGACTATGGAGCCATGTATCACGATATGGAGGTGCGTATGGCTTTGACTATGGAGCCATGTATCACGATATGGAGATGCGTATGGCTTTGACTATGGAGCCATGTATCACGATATGAAGATGCGTATGGCTTTGACTATGGAGCCATGTATCACGATATGGAGATGCGTATGGCTTTGACTATGGAGCCATGTATCACGATATGGAGGTGCGAATGGCTTTGACTATGGAGCCATGTATCACGATATGGAGATGCGTATGGCTTTGACTATGGAGCCATGTATCACGATATGGAGATGCGTATGGCTTTGACTATGGAGCCATGTATCACGATATGGAGATGCGTATGGCTTTGACTATGGAGCCATGTATCACGATATGGTGGTGCGTATGGCTTTGACTATGGAGCCATGTATCACGATTGATCTGTCAGCGGTTAACCATGAGAAATAAGGGCCAAATCAGTTTGGCCATGTTTATGGTTGTGGGCTGAAGTAACTAACATTTTTTTTTTTTTTTTTTTGCTTTAATGGAGTAGGGACACAAAGAAAGCACCTTTTACAACGTAAACCTGGATCAATTAGACAGTGGGTTGTAAGAAATATTTTTATTTACAGCCTGATGTTCTAGTAGTACATCACTTTCTATAGTTGTCCTTTTTTTAATAAAAGCACATTTATCAGTAGATGTCAGCCTGTTCCAGCTTCTGGTACTGTGCATTTTTCATTCAATAGTATTGGAAAAAGTCATTTTCTCAGATTTGCAGTTCACCATGCTTTTTTCTGTTCTCATACTATGCATTCCATGTGCATTATGATGCATTGGCCATGCTTTTGCTATACATCACTCTGCTTTTAGTGTGGAATACCTTGGTAAGTTCATATAAGGTGGAACTAGTTTTATTATACAATCATGCATGTTTCAAATATAGACAGAGCTGTACATTATAATCACCAGGTCATTTGAGAAATGGAGCAGTGTACAGAGCCAGCGACAGATAGGCTGTCGTAATAATGATGTGCAATGCAGATGGATGGGCCGTGACCTGTGATCAGGCCCGCATGGGAATTCCAGTCAGACTGTGCACAGTTGCTTATGTCCCCATCTGCATTCGTTCCAGATCTCAAGGTTTGAACTTTTAAGATTAAGGCGTGAGGTCACTTTGCATGAGGGAACAGATATTAATGCATGAACACAAGGTGCCCTCATTTACAACACATACTTAAACATGCTAGTGCAACCTGTGTCGTTTTTCGTTGGCCAACACCTAAAGGGGCAAAATAATTGAATAGTGTAGACGTGACATGTTGGGAAGATTTAGTTATTTATTTTGAAACTGGCTTCAAGGGGCATTGGAGTGAGGAAGCATATTAGCTTTGGTATTGGTGTCTTTCCCTATCCAGGTATTGCTTGGTATTGATGTCTTTCCCTATCCAGGTATTGCTTTGTATTGATGTCTTTCCCTATCCAGATATTGATTGGTATTGGTGTCTTTCCCTATCCAGGTACTGCTTGGTATTGATGTCTTTCCCTATCCAGGTATTGCTTGGTATTGATGTCTTTCCCTATCCAGGTATTGCTTGGTATTGATGTCTTTCCCTATCCAGGTATTGCTTGGTATTGATGTCTTTCCCTATCCAGGTATTGATTGGTATTGATGTCTTTCCCTATCCAGGTATTGATTGGTATTGCTTTCTTTCCCCCTCCAGATCCACCCACCGTGGAACCCATGTTCACAGAGATGCGGCAAGGCCTGGGCCGCAACATAGTGATGAACTGCAGGGTGCTGCGGGCCTACCCGTCCCGGGTCCTCTCCTACGAGTGGAGGCTGGCCGGCAGGGTCCTGCGCACGGGCTACTTCGATTCCCAGGACTCCACGGAGTACACTGTGAGCAGCCTGGCGCGCGAGGGCTACGGGGTCTACAACTGCAGCATAGTGAACGAGGCCGGCACGGGGAGGTGCAGCTTCCTCGTCACGGGTAACAAAATAAAAACTCAACCATCTTTAAGGCAGGGGTGTCCGAAGCTGGCGCTTCCACTCCTGGACTTTGTTCCAACCCTGTTCTAAATTATTTAATTGAATTGATTAACCTTCCCATCCAGACCCCGATGTAGTTCATTATATCATTTTACCTGTTAAACCTGGAGTGGAATGGCCCCCCAGGACCGTTATCAGACACCCCTGTTTTAAGGCCAGTGATTTTTCCATTGCTTTGAGGAAAAACCCTCAATTGTTTAATTACTGTTTTTGTAAATTGGTATGATTTTATTAAAAGGCAGACCTTGCTGGTATTAAAACTGGTAGGTTTAGCTGGGGCATACACACAATATATATACTGTATAATATATATATATATATATACCCTATTACTTTGAATTACTGCCACCCTTGAATAAGCACCGCACTCAGATATCAGATTTGTAATAGACGCCACCCTTGAATAAACGGCGCTCTCGATAATGAAACACGTACATGTGTTTCCCTACCCCAGCTCAAATAAATGCAGCACATAGTAAAGAAATGCATGAAAAACACAGTATGGCAAAACATTACAAATAGAAACAAAATGAATTGAATACATTTAATTCAAATGTAATTAAAATAATACAATTACACACTTGAGCATACCGGTATTTTACTGTAAAGTTTATGGAACCCAAACATATATATATAAATATCCAGACAGGAAGTTTGGAGAGTGGGGGGGTGTGGTGTTTTGGGGTGTCATGGGGAGCAGAAGCTAGTGTAGCTCTCGCTGTGGCGTTGCTGTTTAGGGGGAAGCCACGGGATGACCTCATCTTCCTCATGAAGCCCTGTCTGGGTCAGGAGACTGGGAGTGTTCAGTTGTCTTGCTGGTTGCAGAGAAAGCAACGCCCCGTATATTAAAGAGTTCAGCCCTGCGACTCTTACAAACTGCTGTAAGAAAAGAAAAGGAAAATAAACCGACCTCCTCAGTGTTGAATTGACATTTCTCTCTCGTTATTATCTCCCTCTCCACGCTACACTGGTATGTGACCTCACCTAGTCCAACACTGATCTGATCTGCGAGCTCAACAGCTTTCAGTTTAAAGCTGTAGGACTTCTTCACCATCCTGATCAAGCTGTATCCGCAGAAATAAACTTCAATATACACCTCCCTCAAATACCGTAAAAAAACCCACAATACTTCTAATTACCGCGGCCCTTGAATAAGCACAGCTGCTGTTTTTAGCAATTCAAAATAAACGCTGCAGTGTTAATTCAAAGTAATACGGTAGGTAGAGATATATAATATATATATATATATATATATATATATATATTTTGATTTTTTAATTATTTTTTATGGTATGCATTCCAAACAAAGGCTTGCCAGGGAGTAAGGGGTATGACCAAGACACCCCCTTGACAATAGAATGCCCTTCACGGATTATATCTGTATTCATAATACATAGTGAGGTGGAATCCCATGCTATGTAAAGGGATCTCAATACTACAGGGGCACCTCTGTTTTGATATAATGAGAGGCAGCACCTGGTATATATTCAGTGCAGTTCAGCAGCGCCGGCACTGTGGTGTTTTGATTGCTTTCATTGAAACCGGGGGGCCCTGGGGGAGAGCGGCTGGAGCAGCGGATTCATGAGGCGTCTTAATGAGCTGGACACTGACCCGCTGGGACCGGGGTGACCTGGCAGCATGTTTCTGCTAGTTGGCATTTTAGATTTTTCACATGCATCTTGGCAATTGAAGATGACCCTTTCCCTGCTGAAGTTCTGCATCGTTTCCAAGAGCTTTGTTTAAAAGGTGTTATAGTAGTTAATACGTTGTGTGTAAGGTGTCCCTTATTATTGTAAGAGATGGGCAAGAGACCGCAAAACTGACCAGTTCTGTCTGTTCAAACTGTGCAAAAGGAATTCTGTTGTAATAAGAGACACCCCACACATGATGTATTAACTTATTATCAATCACAAAAAGCAAAAAGTGTACTCATGAACTGCTGTGCTGTGCACAGGATGACATCTATTCACAAGATATGAGGCGCTGGGGTTTTGACAAACCTTTTACAGTGATTGGTTCATTTCTCATGCGTGATTTATAAGGTACAAAATGAAACATTGGGTGCTACAGCTAATGAGGTTTAGAGATGAAATTCTCTATGTCTGTGCTGTCAATATACTCCAGCTCAAAAAAAAAAAAAAAAAATTCAGACTTTGATAATGCCATCATCATACGTGTCACTGTAAATACACATTTTACCAAATATGCTATCTTAATTAAAAATATGGTTTGAATAGATAATAGCACAAAGTGTTCTGTAATGAATGCCCAGGTTGTTCTTTTCCAATTTTGTGATACCGGAGCCCATGACTATGAGAAGGAGTTCATTACATGAAATAAGAGAGGATGCACAATGTGCACAGCTGTGCATTCTACACTTGAGCTTTTTATTAAAATTGCCATTGCAGGAATCACTAAATTGCTAATTAAACAGGTGTGTGTTATTTTCTAATTGCAATATGTTTGCAATATCTTTGTGTTACTGTTAAACTTGTTTTGAGGTCCAGGAGAATAATAATTTCAGAATTCAAAGAATTCCAATGCGGGGATTGATTGTGGTTTTAGCCCAGAGGCATGCTTCTATATTTACATGAACAGCAGCAGAGATCAATCAAACGGGACAATTTGCAGAGCTGCCAACAGTTTGAAATTGCCAGATAATTCATAAACAACTTGTCATTATGATTACAGCCTACTAAATCAACAGGTGTTGACAATGGAAAAGGGTTAAAGTGAATGTCTTTGTTCTGGTGTCCTTCCTTTTGTCTCGCGTCTTCGAAGCTGAGAACAGTAAAACATAATAATAATAATAATAATAGCACTGCAGCCAGCTGCTGTATACAGCTTGTGTTATTAGGGCTACCATTCTAGTCAGTAGTGTAGACCATAACATTTATCAACCGAGGAGAGCTGTTTGTCATTAAACAAAGCAAACTCGTTCATTTGCGCCCGACTTTCCTTATTCTCGTGAATTATTTAAGCAGGAGTTACGAATGAGTCTGTTCAAGAGTTTGTAAATTTGGACTGGAAAATACAGATGAGCCGATTAAAGCTTGATTGCCTTTCTGGGTGTGTTTAGCCAGTCTTGCTGTGCTTTTGGTTGCAAGGGAAGTCAACACGGCACAAGCAAAGGACCTTGTTGCATCCACAGAGCCCTCGCTCTGCTCAGGACGATCGGTTCCCTTGGATGGCTCTCCATGTTGTGTGTGACAGGACTGAGCTCAGTGAGCATCTGCACATGTCAGCAGAGTGTACTAGTTGGGTTTGCTGGGTAATTTATTGCTTTGATCCAGTGCCGTTCTATAACTAGCAGCATCTCTCCAGATATCAATCTGGGAAAATACAATATTTAATATTATAGTGACAGATGGCTTGGAGGTCATTCACAGGCTCTAGTATAAAACAGAACTGCACATTCACAGCATCTAGTATAATACAGGACTGCACATTCACAGCATCTAGTATAATACAGGACTGCACATTCACAGCATCTAGTATAATACAGGACTGTGCATTCACAGCATCTAGTATAATACAGGACTGCACATTCACAGCATCTAGTATAATACAGGACTGTGCATTCACAGCATCTGGTATAATACAGGACTGCGCATTCACAGCATCTAGTATAATACAGGACTGTGCATTCACAGCATCTAGTATAATACAGGACTGTGCATTCACAGCATCTAGTATAATACAGGACTGTGCATTCACAGCATCTAGTATAATACAGGACTGCACATTCACAGCATCTAGTATAATACAGGACTGCACATTCACAGCATCTAGTATAATACAGGACTGCACATTCACAGCATCTAGTATAATACAGGACTGCGCATTCACAGCATCTAGAAGAGGTCTACAAGTGCAGTCTAAACAGGTGGGTTTTGAGGAAGCGGCGGAAGACATAGAGAGACAGAGCAGACCTGAAGTTCTGCAGTAGCTGGTTCCTCCACAGAGGGGCTAGGGAAGAGAAGGAGCGAGCAAGGCAGGAGGGGAGTGGAGGGAAAGCATGACCAGTCTGTCTGTAGAGGAGTGGAGATGGGGTGTAGGGAGACATGAGGGTTTGGAGGTAGGAGGGGGCAGTGTGGTGAAGAGAGCGGTAGGCAAGAACAAGGGTCTTGAATTGAATGCGAGCAGAGATAGGGAGCCAGTGGAGGATGCGAAGCAGAGGGGTAGCATGAGAGTAGCAAGGTTTTCTCTGTGTCCTACTGTACACAGTTAGAGGTGATTGCATGTTGTAACCTACCTACTTAACTTCCTATCTACATACCTACCTACATACCTACTTACAAACATACCTTTATATGTACGTACACACACATGCATGCATGCATGCATACATACATACACACAGACACACACACACACATACATATGTACTTACATACAGTACATACACACATACATACATGCACACATACATACGTACGTACATAAATACATACACACATACATACATACTGTACACAAAGCACGGGATATGGCGAAATGTTATATATTTAAAAAAAAAATACCTTGGTGATGGATGAATGATTTGCGAACCGCCAACGAGGCCCTTTGATTATCCAGGGATGTGCCTTCTCCCAGCGATCATGAGATAACCGCACTTTCCGTCCCGTCCCAGAGTGGCAAGTGAATGAATTGCAGCCATAATTTGCAATATATTTGGCCCTTGACAACTGCAAGATTAATGGAAGTACAGGGCAAAGCAATATTGAATTCAGGGGGGTATGTGAACTTGAAAATTTCATATTTCCCATCAATTATATATGAGAAAGGAGTCGGGCTTTGGCAGGAGCCAATTGTCTTTAATAGGTTTACTTGCGGGAGAATAATGTGTACCGGAGTGTGCTGTAAATGTTTCACTGGCCCCCAGACACACCTGAGGCAGTGGAATACTAACTAGCAGTGTGCAGCTTGCTCAGGCTTTGGAAACCAAAAGCGAGATGGATGATTCAAACCCATCAGTAAAACAAATGATCAGAACCTATCAGACCCTCCCCTCGCGTAGCTGTTTTCAAATTATTATAACATTGAAACCGCTGCTAGAATCCAGTTTGACGTGGTGAAAACATGGAGCACATTTGAAGCAGTGTATTGGAGCATCAGCTCTGACGCTTACCAGAATCATGTTCCTAATTGATCCAGGTGAGAATAATGCTGCATGTTTCTGTGTCTACAGTAACATTCTCCGCTAGTTTCTGGTGCACGTTACATAAAGAATGAATTAGGAACTTGAAGAATGTGCCGTACAGCGCTGTCCTGTTTATCAGTGGGGTTCAGGGATACAGTGTTTGAAATACACGAGTAAAGAAGGTGCTATTGGAATCTATTTATTAGTGCTGAGATGCATCATTAAAAATGGGGCTGCTGCTGTCAAGCCTCAGTGTCTGCTCAGAGGACCCTTTGTATTTAGCACCAGGGCGTGGTAGCCGACAGGGATAACTGAAGATATTTGGGTTGCATTATTTTTCCGGTACTCGAGTGCATGGTGTGGAATTTGTGGTGCGGTAGCTGGTGTAAAATTAGGCACAGCTTGATTTGCTTGGGTAATGGTATTACTCTAATGGCAAGTCCACTACCAGTAAATAGGGTGACAAACTATGTCTGGAAAGCAAGTACAGCACGCGCACACAATTGTAGACATGACGGAAATCTGAGAACATTACAGTCTTGTGTGGTGCACTCTTTGCTCAGTAATAAAATGCCTAATCAGGTTTTAAGACGACAGATCTTTGGATGGCTGAGGTGATTTACTGACGACTCTGGTTCTTTCACGCATATGACTTCCTAGATAATTGGATTTGCAGGATATTGCTCAAAACAGATCGCGTTCTTCAAAATTAACATAAGCAAAAAAAAATGAAAGAAAATGGGATCAGAAGAAAATGAAATTACACTGAACCTTTGCAAACACTATTTGATGAAGTTTTAATCGAACACAGATGAGGCAGTGCGTTGTCAGAATCCTTTACCTCTTATTGAGCTCCATTAACAGTGTTTTTGACTCCCTGGCCCCCTCCCCAGAGGCTTGCCAGGAGAGTATGTTCTGTAAGGTAAGTGTTTTGTGCCTCTGCCCAGTGTGAGCTATCAATAAAGCATTAAATGAGTCTGGGCGTCCTTCCAAGGCTATCTAAAGCACTTCCATGAAAACCCATTGAACCCATACGTGCATCAGGCGCATGTTTCTTTAACCCTTGAGGTACTGGCTCTTTTTTGCTGGCTAGTTTTGAGATTAACACTGCTTTCGATCGTGTCATTGAAATTAAGATTGATTTGTTCAAAAGCAGCTCTTATAGACGTTGCTACAGTAACGTGTTAGTATATGAAATAGAAGCGTAAGTGTTAGTATATGAAATAGAAATGGAATGAAGTTAGTAGACTTGTTAAAAGTATTTTGTTACCAGTTTGATACCAATAACATTGCTTTATTCCTAAAGTTGCTTTGGATACTGTATATCCACACATATATATATATCTAGCTGATGTAGAAGGCAGCATTTTGATTCTGGTATAGAACAAGCCTTGGGGGACGCATTGTGATTCAATGCATTGAACTGTGAAGCACCATTCATGTTTAGAACTACAGCTGTTTTAGATCTTTAAAGCGGACCTCAATGGGACGTAAAGGGTTACATTTGTTTTAGCATTTGTATTGATAGTCACGTGACGTTGTTTGTCCTGAATCTGGTGCTTGAAAGCTTGGCACTGCTGACAGCACCCATCATTCTCTCTGCACAAGAAGCCATAGAACAGAGTGGACAAGTCGTATTTACCTGGCAGGCATCCAGACTCCTCAAGATCTCTCGTTTAAGGCTTCTCTGAGTAACTGTCCACAGTGCGTTACCCTGTGCAAATAAACTTTACATAAAATACATACCGATTTCAGTTTGTGTTTTTAAGGATGGAACTTGCATCACTCAGCAGCTTCGGCTTCCCTTACTCGAGTGTGTATGTTCATGTTGAGGATGAACGGCTGAGCTAATGCCATGTGTTGTCATGTGCCAAGTTCACTTTTAATGGAGTTGTGTGCCTTGAAAGGGTCAGAAAAGAGCAGAAACACGGTGAATCAACTAGTAAAGCACAAACATACATTTTACTAGCAGTTCAAGTGAGTGAACAGCCACTAGTAACCCACAAAAGCTCACCAAGCTTAGTAAAGTCTTGTAAAAGCTTGACATGAAGGTATATCATTTGGGATTCCACGTTCAGTTAAAATAAACCTTCACTACACCTTGTCCTATAAATCCTCAGTGAATATTCTATGTATCTACCGCTATATCTTGATCCCGAACAAAATAAGTATTTATTATTTCCAACTGGATTATTAAGATATACATGTATAAAAATGCTTGGATCTCAGAGATAAATTCAGGAATGCTGAATTTTTTTTATCAAAAAATACTTTGTAATAAAAATGCAGCTAAAAAAGAGAAGTTTCAAAGAGCTGAAGCGACACAAGATAAAAGGGCATTTAGACATTATATGGAATGAATACCCTGCAATTAAAATCTCTCAGTAGAAATGTTCAGACAGGGATTTAATCAGGCCAGGTCTTGTGTGCCTCAAACTCTTTGAAGTGGTTGTGGTCATACAGGATTGGTAAATAACAGAGGTTAAACCATGAACATAATAAGCGTACATACAGTAGGCGATGCACAGTGAACATAGGAAAGGTAATGAACCAGACTAGTCCATTGGAGCCAACTATGTTCATCTGGTCTGTACTATAGCTGGAGCACCAGCAATCTTTTTAACCCAATAGCATAATACAATATAGCATTGAATAATATAGAATTGAACTATGTAGCATTGGACTATATAGCATTGAACAGTATAGAATTGAACTATATAGTAGTGAAATATATAGCATTGAACAGTATAGAATTGAACAATATAGCATTGAACAATATAGCATTGAACTATATAGAATAGAACTGTATAGCATTGAACAGTATAGAATTGAACTATATAGAATTGAACTGTATAGCATTGAACAGTATAGAATTGAACTATATAGAATTGAACTGTATAGCATTGAACAATGTAGAATTGAACTATATAGAATTGAACTATATAGCATTGAACAGTATAGAATTGAACTATATAGAATTGAACTATATAGCATTGAACAGTATAGAATTGAACTATATAGCATTGAACAATATAGAATTGAACTATATAGTAGTGAAATATATAGCATTGAACAGTATAGAATTGAACAATATAGAATTGAACAGTATAGAATTGAACTATATAGAATTGAACATTATAGAATTGAACTATATAGAATTGAACAATATAGAATTGAACTATATAGCATTGAACAGTATAGAAGTTAAAGTATAAGTCAAATTGTTTGTTTTGCAGGCCAGGCCTACGCGCCCGAATTCTACTATGACACCTTCAACCCGCTGTGGCAAAACCGTCCTCGCGTCTACTCCTACAGCCTGCAGTGGACCCAGATGAACCCCAACGCAGTGGACCGCATTCTTGCATATCGCTTGGGGATTAGGCAGGTGAGAGAAAACAAGAAAGGCTTCAGAAATATCTTTGGCCATGCCTTCTGTATCTGTTTGTTTTGGTATGAATTGTGCCTGACGGGAGAGGTTGTGCCACAGGTCCAGGAAGCTCATTTTCACATTTGCAATGTGTTTGTGTCGGGTTCCAGCTTCACATCCTTAGAGGGTCGCAGTTGTGTACTGTTCTCAGTTTTGTTTTTCGCTTTTGTTTGCTTTTCTTTTAACTCTTCCCTTTCTTGAGAAAGATGGTTATGATATTCCAGTGTTTAGTACACTGAAGGAGGAGCTACCGTGTACTTGACTTATTTCTTTTGGTTTTATTGTAGGATTTATTTGGATGAATGTGAATTTTCTAAATCAATGCATATAATTGGTGTGCACTCTATGAGGCTTGGGTTTGGATTGCATGTGCAATGTTAAGGCTCTAGTTATCAAGTATCGTGTGTTTGGGCTATGTAAGTCCTGGCTTTAATCTGCTAATTGTACTTCGGGACATTGCCAGGGAGAGCAAACCGCAGCGATGACTTCTGACAGCTTTGACAAGCGAGGCTGTCTCTGTTTCTGGAATGAAGCCCGGAGCAGGTTATAGCCAGTCCTCTTGAGATTGCTCGCTAGCTCCCTCCAGGGGAACACAGCGTCTCTTTAATGAGGAGACACGGCTGATGGTTTTGCTACAAGTATAATCGTAAAGTTCCTAACAAAAAGCCAGTTTGGACTGTGACACCTAAAAGCAGCACAAGCTAAATAAATGAGT
Source organism: Acipenser ruthenus (assembly GCF_902713425.1). Taxonomy (NCBI): domain Eukaryota; kingdom Metazoa; phylum Chordata; class Actinopteri; order Acipenseriformes; family Acipenseridae; genus Acipenser; species Acipenser ruthenus. The sequence goes on from NW_026707502.1 coordinate 24,465, forward strand.
GCTTTGGGCTTGGTAAGTATAACAGTCATTTACTTGTGTTTGTTCCTTACTTTATATACATACGGTAGTGAGCAAATTTATTAGACAACCTCAAGATGTGTCCTTTATAGCCTTTATATACTTACTTGCGCTGAATTTTCAGTCAGTCATCAGTGATATAGAAACAGTAGGCACTCGTGTGGAAATGTTAGACCACTTTGTGCTTTAATTAAGCATCTTAAACTGCAACGTTATCAATTAAATTAGTTAGCTGTAATTTGCATCCTTTGACAATTTTCAATTACAGTGGTTTGATTTAATATGCACAGCACATGAATACAAGGGAAGCAACGGGGTGTTGTAATGCATTTGCACACGGCTGTATGTATATAAAATCACTTTGAAACTGTTACTCAGGCTGCTGAGACACTGATCTGCATTGCACACAGCTGTATGTATATACAATCACTTTGAAACTCTTACTCAGGCTGCTGAGACGTTGATCTGCAGAAGGCAGAATTGTTTAACATGCTTGCATTACAAGCGCTGATCCCTTACTTTACAATATTTGTTGATTGATCTAACGTTACAATACCAGCATTACTGGAAAGCACAGCACAGCTCATAGGGGCTGGTTAAATTCAGTTATTGATAAAGCAACCTGACCAGCAGATTCTGTGTGCTAATTCTACTAGATTAATAATAAAATAAAAAAAAATAAAAAAATCTTGAATACGTGGACTGAGCACAAATTCAGAATATTACATAACACATAAATGTGTATTCTTTATATACATTATTTCCATGTTCCATATTCCACACACAGATTAAAAGGAAGCAGCTCTGAGAAGGAGAGCTTGTGATTTCCAGTGCTTCTCAGCAGCGTGTTCTCTGTGTAAAGGCTACGCTTTCTTTCAAGACAGATGGCTTATCTGTATTGGTGCAAGAAGCCCGTTGGTGGCCCTGATACGATCAGTGCTGCTTGTTTATTGCGACACAGTTGACAGGAACCCCAGCAGTGCTTAAGATG
>NW_026707503.1:0-25374 GCF_902713425.1 Acipenser ruthenus
AAACACTCAAATTAGAGAAAGGTAAGAAACTGCTGAACATTGGCGGTCATATTGGCTCTGGAGCCCCATAGACATCAATGCATTACTGGCCCTGACCTAGAGCCACAATAGAGCCAGTTTCATAATAACATTAAAACACATAGATGAGATTAGAGAAAGGTAGGAGACTGGTGCCCAGTGGCGGCCCATTTTTGGCTCTGGAGCTCCATAGACATCAATGTATTACCGGGCCCACACTTAGAGCCACAATGGAGCCCAGTTTTCATAGCAACATTAAAACACTCAAATTATAGAAAGGTAAGATTCTGATGCCCATTGGCAGCCATATTGGCTCTGGAGCCCCATAGACATCAATGCATTATTGGCCCTGACTTAGAGCCACAATAGAGCCAGTTTCATAATAACATTAAAAACACATAGATGAGATTAGAGAAAGGTAGGAAACTGGTGCCCAGGTGGCGGCCATTTTGGCTCTGGAGCTCCCATAGACATCAATGTATTACCGGCCCACACTTAGAGCCACAATGGAGCCAGTTTCATAGCAACATTAAAACACTCAAATTAGAGAAAGGTAAGAAAACTGATGCCCATTGGCAGCCATATTGGCTCTGGAGCCCCATAGACATCAATGCATTACTGGCCCTGACTTAGAGCCACAATAGAGCCAGTTTCATAATAACATTAAAACACATAGATGAGATTAGAGAAAGGTAGGAAACTGGTGCCCAGTGGTGGCCATTTTTGGCTCTGGAGCTCCATAGACATCAATGCATTACCGGCCCACACTTAGAGCCACAATGGAGCCAGTTTCATAGCAACATTAAAACACTCAAATTAGAGAAAGGTAAAAAAACTGCTGCCCATTGGCGGCCATATTGGCTCTGGAGCCCCATAGACATCAATGCATTACTGGCCCTGACTTAGAGCCACAATAGAGCCAGTTTCATAATAACATTAAAACACAGATGGGATTAGAGAAAGGTAGGAAACTGTTACCCATTGGCGGCCATCTTGGCTCTGGAGCTCCATAGACATCAATGTATTACCGGCCCACACTTAGAGCCACAATGGAGCCAGTTTCATAGCAACATTAAAACACTAATATTAGAGAAAGGTAAGAAAACTGCTGCCCATTGGCGGCCATATTGGCTCTGGAGCCCCATAGACATCAATGCATTACTGGCCCTGACTTAGAGCCACAATAGAGCCAGTTTCATAATAACATTTAAAACACATAGATGAGAGCTCTGGAGCTCCATAGACATCAATGCATTACCGGCCCACACTTAGAGCCACAAAGGAGCCAGTTTCATAGCAACATTAAAACACTCAAATTAGAGAAAGGTAAGAAACTGGTGCCCATTGGTGGCCAAAATTGGCTCTGGAGCTCCATAGACATCAATGCATTACTGGCCCTGACTTAGAGCCCACAGTAGAGCCAGTTTTCATAATAACATTAAAACATATTGATGAGAGGCTCTGGAGCTCCATAGACATCAATGCATTACCGGCCGACACTTAGAGCCACAATAGAGCCAGTTTCATAATAACATTAAAACACATAGATGAGATTAGAGAAGGGAAGGAAACTGGTGCCCAGTGGCAGACATTTTGGCTCTGGAGCTCCATAGACATCAATGCATTACCGCCCACACTTAGAGCCACAATGGAGCCAGTTTCATAGCAACATTAAAACACTCAAATTAGAGAAAGGTAAGAAACTGCTGCCCATTGGCGGCCATATTGGCTCTGGAGCCCCATAGACATCAATGCATTACTGGCCCTGACTTAGAGCCACAATAGAGCCAGTTTCATAATAACATTAAAACATAAAGATGAGATTAGAGAAAAGGTAGGAAACTGGTGCCTAGTGGCGGCCATTTTTGGCTCTGGAGCTCCATAGACATCAATGCATTACCAGCCTACACTTAGAGCCACAATAGAGCCAGTTTTCATAATAACATTAAAACACAGATGGGATTTAGAGAAAGGTAGGAAAACTGTTACCCATTGGGCGGCCATCTTGGCTCTGGAGCTCCATAGACATCAATGCATTACCAGCCTACACTTAGAGCCACAATAGAGCCAGTTTCATAATAACATTAAAATACATAGATGAGATTAGAGAAGGGTAGGAAACTGGTGCCCAGTGGCGGCCATTTTGGCTCTGGAGCTCCATAGACATCAATGCATTACCTGCCCACACTTAGAGCCACAATGGAGCCAGTTACATAGCAACATTAAAACACTCAAATTAGAGTAAGGTAAGAAACTGCTGCCCATTGGCGGCAATATTGGATCAGGAGCTCCCATAGACATCAATGCATTACCGGCCCACCACTTAGAGCCAACAATAGAGCCAGTTTCATAATAACATTTAAAACACATAGATGAGATTGGAGAAAGGTAGGAAAATGTTGCCCATTAGCGGACATTTTGGCTCTGGAGCTCCATAGACATCAATGCATTACCGGCCCACACTTAGAGCAACAATGCGAGCCAGTTTCAAAGCAACATTAAAACACTCAAATTAGAGAAAGGTAAGAAACTGCTGCCCATTGGCGGCCAAATTGGCTCTGGAGCTCCATAGACACCAATGCATTACTGGCCCTGACTTAGAGCCACAGTAGAGCCAGTTTCATAATAACATTAAAACACATAGATGAGATTAGAGAAAGGTAGGAAACTGGTGCCCATTGGCGGCCATTTTGGCTCTGGAGCTCCATAGACATCAATGCATTACCAGCCCACACTTAGAGCCACAATAGAGCAAGTTTCATAATAACATTAAAAACACAGATGGGATTAGAGAAAGGTAGGAAACTGTTGCCCATTGGCGGCCATTTTGGCTCTGGAGGTCCATAGACATCAAAGCATTACAGGCCCACACTTAGAGCCACAATGGAGCCAGTTTCATAGCAACATTAAAACACTCAAAATTAGAGAAAGGTAAGAAACTGCTGCCCATTGGCGGCCATATTGGCTCTGGAGCCCCATAGACATCAATGCATTACTGGCCCTGACTTAGAGCCACAATAGAGCCAGTTTCATAATAACATTAAAACACATAGATGAGATTAGAGAAAGGTAGGAAACTGGTGCCCAGTGGCGGGCCATTTTGGCTCTGGAGCTCCATAGACATCAATGCATTACTGGCCCTGACTTAGAGCCACAATAGAGCCAGTTTCATAATAAACATTAAAACACATAGATGAGATTAGAGAAAGGTAGGAAACTGGTGCCCATTGGTGGCCATTTTGGCTCTGGAGCTCCATAGACATCAATGCATTACCGCCCACACTTAGAGCCACAATGGAGCCAGTTTCATAATAACATTAAAAAACTCAAATTAGAGAAAGGTAAGAAACTGCTGCCCATTGGCGGCCATATTGGCTCTGGAGCCCCATAGACATCAATGCATTACTGGCCCTGACTTAGAGCCACAGTAGAGCCAGTTTTATAATAACATTCAAACACATAGATGAGATTAGAGAAAGGTAGGAAACTGTTGCCCATTGGCGGCCATTTTTGCTCTGGAGCTCCATAGACATCAATGCATTACCGGCCCACACTTAGAGCCACAATGGAGCCAGTTTCATAGCAACATTAAAACACTCAAATTAGAGAAAGGTAAGAAACTGCTGCCCATTGGCGGCCATATTGGCTCTGGAGGCCCCATAGACATCAATGCATTACTGGCCCTGACTTAGAGCCACAATAGAGCCAGTTTCATAATAACATTAAAACATATAGATGAGATTAGAGAAAGGTAGGAAAACTGCTGCCCAGTGGCGGCCATTTTGGCTCTGGAGCTCCATAGACATCAATGCATTAAAGGCCCACACTTAGAGCCACAATGGAGCCAGTTTTCATAGCAACATTAAAAACACTCAAATTAGAGAAAGGTAAGAAACTGCTGCCCATTGGCGGCCATATTGGCTCTGAGCCCCATAGACATCAATGCATTACTGGCCCACACTTAGAGCCACACTGGAGCCAGTTTCATAGCAACATTAAAACACTCAAATTAGAGAAAGGTAAGAAACTGCTGCCCATTGGCGGCCATATTGGCTCTGGAGCCCTATAGACATCAATGCATTACCGGCCCACACTTAGAGCCACAATAGAGCCAGTTTCATAATAACATTAAAAACACATAGATGAGATTAGAGAAGGGTAGGAAACTGGTGCCCAGTAGCGGCCATTTTGGCTCTGGAGCTCCATAGACATCGAATGCATGACCGGCCCACACTTAGAGCCACAATGGAGCCAGTTTCATAGCAACATTAAAACACTCAAATTAGAGAAAGGTAAGAAACTGCTGCCCATTGGCGGCCATATTGGCTCTGGAGCCCCATAGACATCAATGCATTACTGGCCCTGACTTAGAGCCACAGTAGAGCCAGATTCATAATAACATTAAAACACATAGATGAGATTTGAGAAAGGTAGGAAACTGGTGCCCATTGGCGGCCATTTTGGCTCTGGAGCTCCATAGACATCAATGCATTACTGGCCCTGACTTAGAGCCACAATAGAGCCAGTTTCATAATAACATTAAAACACATAGATGAGATTAGAGAAAGGTAGGAAACTGTTGCCCATTGGCGGCCATTTTGGCTCTGGAGCTCCATAGACATCAATGCATTACCGGCCCACACTTAGAGCCACAATGGAGCCAGTTTCATAGCAACATTAAAACACTCAAATTAGAGAAAGGTAAGAAAGCTGCTGCCCATTGGCGGCCATATTGGCTCTGGAGCCCCATAGACATCAATGCATTACTGGCCCACACTTAGAGCCACACTGGAGCCAGTTTTCATAGCAACATTAAAACACTCAAATTAGAGAAAGGTAAGAAACTGCTGCCCATTGGCGGCCATATTGGCTCTGGAGCCCCATAGACATCAATGCATTACCAGCCCACACTTAGAGCCACAATAGAGCCAGTTTCATAATAACATTAAAACACATAGATGAGATTAGAGAAGGGTAGGAAACTGGTGCCCAGTAGCGGCCATTTTGGCTCTGGAGCTCCATAGACATCAATGCATGACCGGCCCACACTTAGAGCCACAATGGAGCCAGTTTCATAGCAACATTAAAACACTCAAATTAGAGAAAGGTAAGAAACTGCTGCCCATTGGCGGCCATATTGGCTCTGGAGCCCCATAGACATCAATGCATTACTGGCCCTGACTTAGAGCCACAGTAGAGCCAGTTTCATAATAACATTAAAACACATAGATGAGATTTGAGAAAGGTAGGAAACTGGTGCCCATTGGCGGCCATTTTGGCTCTGGAGCTCCATAGACATCAATGCATTACTGGCCCTGACTTAGAGCCACAATAGAGCCAGTTTCATAATAACATTAAAACACATAGATGAGATTAGAGAAAGGTAGGAAACTGTTGCCCATTGGCGGCCATTTTGGCTCTGGAGCTCCATAGACATCAATGCATTACCGGCCCACACTTAGAGCCACAATGGAGCCAGTTTTCATAGCAACATTAAAACACTCAAATTAGAGAAAGGTAAGAAACTGCTGCCCATTGGCGGCCATATTGGCTCTGGAGGCCCCATAGACATCAATGCATTACTGGCCCACACTTAGAGCCACAATAGAGCCAGTTTCATAATAACATTAAAACATATAGATGAGATTAGAGAAAGGTAGGAAAACTGCTGCCCAGTGGCGGCCATTTTGGCTCTGGAGCTCCATAGACATCAATGCATTAAAGGCCCACACTTAGAGCCACAATGGAGCCAGTTTCATAGCAACATTAAAACACTCAAATTAGAGAAAGGTAAGAAAACTGCTGCCCATTGGCGGCCATATTGGCTCTGGAGCCCCATAGACATCAATGCATTACTGGCCCGACTTAGAGCCACAATAGAGCCAGTTTCATAATAACATTAAAACACATAGATGAGATTAGAGAAAGGTAGGAAACTGGTGCCCCAGTGGCGGCCATTTTGGCTCTGGAGCTCCATTGACATCAATGCATTACTCGCCCTGACTTAGAGCCACAATAGAGCCAGGTTTCATAATAACATTAAAACACATAGATGAGATTAGAGAAAGGTAGGAAACTGGTGCCCAGTGGTGGCCATTTTGGCTCTGGAGCTCCATAGACATCAATGCATTACCGGCCCACACTTAGAGCCACAATGGAGCCAGTTTCATAATAACATTTAAAACACTCAAATTAGAGAAAGGTAAGAAACTGCTGCCCATTGGCGGCCATATTGGCTCTGGAGCCCCATAGACATCAATGCATTACTGGCCCTGACTTAGAGCCACAGTAGAGCCAGTTTTTATAATAACATTAAAACACAGATGGGATTAGAGAAAGGTAGGAAACTGTTGCCCATTGGCGGCCATTTTTGCTCTGGAGCTCCATAGACATCAATGCATTACCGGCCCACACTTAGAGCCCACAATGGAGCCAGTTTCATAGCAACATTAAAACACTCAAATTAGAGAAAGGGAAAGAAACGGCTGCCCATTGGCGGCCATATTGGCTCTGGAGCCCCATAGACATCAATGCATTACCAGCCCACACTTAGAGCCACAATAGAGCCAGTTTCATAATAACATAAAAAGACATAGATGAGATTAGAGAAAGGTAGGAAACTGTTGCCTATTGGCGGCCATTTTGGCTCTGGAGGTCCATAGACATCAATGCATTAAAGGCCCACACTTAGAGCCACAATGGAGCCAGTTTCATAGCAACATTAAAACACTCAAATTAGAGAAAGGTAAGAAAACAGCTGCCCATTGGCGGCCATATTGGCTCTGGAGCCCCATAGACATCAATGCATTACTGGCCCACACTTAGAGCCACAATAGAGCCAGTTTCATAATAACATTAAAACATATAGATGAGATTAGAGAAAGGTAGGAAAACTGGTGCCCAGTGCGGCATTTTGGCTCTGGAGCCCCATAGACATCAATGCATTCCCAGCCCACAGTTAGAGCCACAATAGAGCCAGTTTCATAATAACATTAAAAACACATAGATGAGATTAGAGAAGGGTATGAAACTGGTGCCCAGTGGCGGCCATTTTGGCTCTGGAGCTCCATAGACATCAATGCATTACCGGCCCACACTTAGAGCCACAATGGAGACAGTTTCATAGCAACATTAAAACACTCAAATTAGAGAAAGGTAAGAAACTGCTGCCCATTGGCGGCCATATTGGCTCTGGAGCCCCATAGACATCAATGCATTACCAGCCCACACTTAGAGCCACAATAGAGCCAGTTTCATAATAACATTAAAACACATAGATGAGATTAGAGAAGGGTAGGAAACTGGTGCCCAGTGGCGGGCCATTTTGGCTCTGGAGCTCCATAGTCATCAATGCATTACCGGCCCACACTTAGAGCCACAATGGAGCCAGTTTCATAGCAACATTAAAACACTCAAATTAGAGAAAGGTAAGAAACTGCTGCCCATTGGCGGCCATATTGGCTCTGGAGCCCCATAGACATCAATGCATTACTGGCCCTGACTTAGAGCCACAATAGAGCCAGTTTCATAATAACATTAAAACATATAGATGAGGATTAGAGAAAGGTAGGAAACTGGTGCCCAGTGGCGGCCATTTTGGCTCTGGAGCTCCATAGACATCAATGCATTACCGGCCCACACTTAGAGCCACAATAGAGCCAGTTTCATAATAACATTAAAACACATAGATGAGATTTTAGAAAGGTAGGAAACTGTTGCCCATTGGCGGCCATTTTGGCTCTGGAGCTCCATAGACATCAATGCATTAAAGGCCCACACTTAGTGCCACAATGGAGCCAGTTTTCATAGGCAACATTAAAACACTCAAATTAGAGAAAGGTAAGAAACTGCTTGCCCATTGGCGGCCATATTGGCTCTGGAGCCCCATAGACATCAATGCATTTACTGGCCCGACTTAGAGCCACAATAGAGCCAGTTTCATAATAACATTAAAAACACATAGATGAGATTAGAGAAAGGTAGGAAAACTGGTGCCCAGTGGTGGCCATTTTGGTTCTGGAGGTCCATAGACATCAATGCATTACCGGCCCACACTTAGAGCCACAATGGAGCCAGTTTCATAATAACATTAAAACACTCAAATTAGAGAAAGGTAAGAAACTGCTGCCCATTGGCGGCCATATTGGCTCTGGAGCCCCATAGACATCAATGCATTACTGGCCCTGACTTAGAGCCACAGTAGAGCCAGTTTTATAATAACATTAAAACACATAGATGAGATTAGAGAAAGGTAGGAAACTGTTGCCATTGGCGGCCATTTTTGCTCTGGAGCTCCATAGACATCAATGCATTACCAGCCCACACTTAGAGCCACAATGGAGCCAGTTTCATAGCAACATTAAAACACTCAAATTAGAGAAAGGTAAGAAACTGCTGCCCATTGGCGGCCATATTGGCTCTGGAGCACCATAGACATCAATGCATTACCAGCCCACACTTAGAGCCACAATAGAGCCAGTTTCATAATAACATTAAAACACATAGATGAGATTAGAGAAGGGTAGGAAACTGGTGCCCAGTGGCGGCCATTTTGGCTCTGGAGCTCCATAGTCATCAATGCATTACCGGCCCACACTTAGAGCCACAATGGAGCCAGTTTCATAGCAACATTAAAACACTCAAATTAGAGAAAGGTAAGAAACTGCTGCCCATTGGCGGCCATATTGGCTCTGGAGCCCCATAGACATCAATGCATTACTGGCCCTGACTTAGAGCCACAATAGAGCCAGTTTCATAATAACATTAAAACATATAGATGAGATTAGAGAAAGGTAGGAAACTGGTGCCCAGTGGCGGCCATTTTGGCTCTGGAGCTCCATAGACATCAATGCATTACCGGCCCACACTTAGAGCCCACAATAGAGCCAGTTTCATAATAACATTAAAACACATAGATGAGATTTTAGAAAGGTAGGAAACTGTTGCCCATTGGCGGCCATTTTGGCTCTGGAGCTCCATAGACATCAATGCATTAAAGGCCCACACTTAGAGCCACAATGGAGCCAGTTTCATAGCAACATTAAAAACACTCAAATTAGAGAAAGGTAGGAAACTGGTGCCCATTGGCGGCCATTTTGGCTCTGGAGCTCCATTGACATCAATGCATTACTGGCCCTGACTTAGAGCCACAATAGAGCCAGTTTCATAATAACATTAAAACACATAGATGAGATTAGAGAAAGGTAGGAAACTGGTGCCCAGTGGTGGCCATTTTGGCTCTGGAGCTCCATAGACATCAATGCATTACCGGCCCACACTTAGAGCCACAATGGATGGCAGTTTCATAATAACATTAAAACACTCAAAATTAGAGAAAGGTAAGAAACTGCTGCCCATTGGCGGCCATATTGGCTCTGGAGCCCCATAGACATCAATGCATTACTGGCCCTGACTTAGAGCCACAATAGAGCCAGTTTCATAATAACATTAAAACATAGAGATTAGAGAAAGTTAGGAAACTGGTGCCCAGTGGTGGCCATTTTGGCTCTGGAGCTCCATAGACATCAATGCATTACCGGCCCACACTTTGAGCCACAATGGAGCCAGTTTCATAGCAACATTAAAACACTCAAATTAGAGAAAGGTAAGAAACTGCTGCCCATTGGTGGCCATATTGGCTCTGGAGCCCCATAGACATCAATGCATTACCGGCCCACACTTAGAGCCACAATAGAGCCAGTTTCATAATAACATTAAAACACATAGATGAGATTAGAGAAGGGTAGGAAACTGGTGCCAGGTGGCGGCCATTTTGGCTCTGGAGCTCCATAGACATCAATGCATTACCGGCCCACACTTAGAGCCACAATGGAGCCAGTTTCATAGCAACATTAAAACACTCAAATTAGAGAAAGGTAAGAAACTGCTGCCCATTGGCGGCCATATTGGCTCTGGAGACCCATAGACATCAATGCATTACTGGCCCTGACTTAGAGCCACAATAGAGCCAGTTTCATAATAACATTAAAACACATAGATGAGATTAGAGAAAGGTAAAAAACTGCTGCCCATTGGCGGCCATATTGGCTCTGGAGCCCCATCGACATCAATGCATTACCGGCCCACACTTAGAGCCACAATAGAGCCAGTTTCATAATAACATTAAAACACATAGATGAGATTAGAGAAAGGTAGGAAACTGGTGCCCAGTGGCGGCCATTTTGGCTCTGGAGCTCCATAGACATCAATGCATTACCGGCCCACACTTTGAGCCACAATGGAGCCAGTTTCATAGCAACATTAAAACACTCAAATTAGAGAAAGGTAAGAAACTGCTGCCCATTGGCGGCCATATTGGCTCTGGAGCCCCATAGACATCAATGCATTGCTGGCCCTGACTTAGAGCCACAATAGAGCCAGTTTCATAATAACATTAAAACATATAGATGAGATTAGAGAAAGATAGGAAACTGGTGCCCAGTGCGGCCATTTTGGCTCTGGAGCTCCATAGACATCAATGCATTACCGGCCCACACTTAGAGCCACAATAGAGCCAGTTTCATAGCAACATTAAAACACTCAAATTAGAGAAAGGTAAGAAACTGCTGCCCATTGGCGGCCATATTGGCTCTGGAGCTCCATAGACATCAATGCATTAGAGGCCCACATTTAGAGCCACAATGGAGCCAGTTTCATAGCAACATTAAAACACTCAAATTAGAGAAAGGTAAGAAACTGCTGCCCATTGGCGGCCAAATTGATCTTGAGCTCCATAGACATCAATGCATTACCGGCCCACACTTAGAGCCACAATAGAGCCAGTTTCATAATAACATTAGAACACATAGATGAGATTAGAGAAGGGTATGAAACTGGTGCCCAGTGGCGGCTATTTTGGCTCTTGAGCTCCATAGACATCAATGCATTACCGGCCCACACTTAGAGCCACAATGGAGCCAGTTTCATAGCAACATTAAAACACTCAAATTAGAGAAAGGTAAGAAACTGCTGCCCATTGGCGGCCATATTGGCTCTGGAGCCCCATCGACATCAATGCATTACCGGCCCACACTTAGAGCCACAATAGAGCCAGTTTCATAATAACATTAAAACACATAGATGAGATTTTAGAAAGGTAGGAAACTGTTGCCCATTGGCGGCCATTTTGGCTCTGGAGCTCCATAGACATCAATGCATTAAAGGCCCACACTTAGAGCCACAATGGAGCCAGTTTCATAGCAACATTAAAACACTCAAATTAGAGAAAGGTAAGAAACTGCTGCCCATTGGCGGCCATATTGGCTCTGGAGCCCCATAGACATCAATGCATTACTGGCCCACACTTAGAGCCACCATAGAGCCAGTTTCATAATAACATTAAAACACATAGATGAGATTAGAGAAAGGTAGGAAACTGGTGCCCAGTGGCGGCCAATTTGGCTCTGGAGCTCCATAGACATCAATGCATTACCGGCCCACACTTAGAGCCACAATGGAGCCAGTTTCATAGCAACATTAAAACACTCAAATTAGAGAAAGGTAAGAAACTGCTGCCCATTGGCGGCCATATTGGCTCTGGAGCCCCATAGACATCAATGCATTACCAGCCCACACTTAGAGCCACAATAGAGCCAGTTTCATAATAACATTAAAACACATAGATTAGATTAGAGAAGGGTAGGAAACTGGTGTCCAGTGGCGGCCATTTTGGCTCTGGAGCTCCATAGACATCAATGCATTACCGGCCCACACTTAGAGCCACAATGGAGCCAGTTTCATAGCAACATTAAAACACTCAAATTAGAGAAAGGTAAGAAACTGCTGCCCATTGGTGGCCATATTGGCTCTGGAGCCCCTTAGACATCAATGCATTACTGGCCCTGACTTAGAGCCACAATAGAGCCAGTTTCATAATAACATTAAAACACATAGATGAGATTAGAGAAAGGTAGGAAACTGGTGCCCAGTGGCGGCCATTTTGGATCTGGAGGTCCATAGACATCAATGCATTACCGGCCCACACTTAGAGCCACAATAGAGCCAGTTTCATTATAAAATAAAAAGACATAGATGAGATTAGAGAAAGGTAGGAAACTGTTGCCTATTGGCGGCCATTTTGGCTCGGGAGCTCCATAGACATCAATGCATTAAAGGCCCACACTTAGAGCCACAATGGAGCCAGTTTCATAGCAACATTAAAACACTCAAATTAGTGAAAGGTAAGAAACTGTTGCCCATTGGTGGCCATATTGGCTCTGGAGCCCCATAGACATCAATGCATTACTGGCCCTGACTTAGAGCCACAATAGAGCCAGTTTCATAATAACATTAAAACATATAGATGAGATTAGAGAAGGGTATGAAACTGGTGCCCAGTGGCGGCCATTTTGGCTCTGGAGCTCCATAGACATCAATGCATTACCGGCCCACACTTAGAGCCACAATGGAGCCAGTTTCATAGCAACATTAAAACACTCAAATTAGAGAAAGGTAAGAAACTGCTGCCCATTGGCGGCCATATTGGCTCTGGAGCCCCATAGACATCAATGCATTACTGGCCCTGACTTAGAGCCACAATAGAGCCAGTTTCATAATAACATTAAAACACATAGAGATTAGAGAAAGGTAGGAAACTGGTGCCCAGTGGCGGCCAGTTTGGCTCTGGAGCTCCATAGCCATCAATGCATTACCGGCCCACACTTAGAGCCACAATGGAGCCAGTTTCATAGCAACATTAAAACACTCAAATTAGAGAAAGGTAAGAAACTGCTGCCCATTGGCGGCCATATTGGCTCTGGAGCCCCATAGACATCAATGCATTACCAGCCCACACTTAGAGCCACAATAGAGCCAGTTTCATAATAACATTAAAACACATAGATGAGATTAGAGAAAGGTAGGAAACTGGTGCCCAGTGGCGGCCATTTTGGCTCTGGAGGTCCATAGACATCAATGCATTACCGGCCCACACTTAGAGCCACAATAGAGCCAGTTTCATTATAAAATAAAAAGACATAGATGAGATTAGAGAAAGGTAGGAAACTGTTGCCTATTGGCGGCCATTTTGGCTCGGGAGCTCCATAGACATCAATGCATTACCGGCCCACACTTAGAGCCACAATGGAGCCAGTTTCATAGCAACATTAAAACACTCAAATTAGAGAAAGGTAAGAAACTGTTGCCCATTGGTGGCCATATTGGCTCTGGAGCCCCATAGACATCAATGCATTACTGGCGCTGACTTAGAGCCACAATAGAGCCAGTTTCATAATAACATTAAAACATATAGATGAGATTAGAGAAAGGTAGGAAACTGGTGCCCAGTGTGGCCATTTTGGCTCTGGAGCTCCATAGACATCAATGCATTACCGGCTCACACTTAGAGCCACAATAGAGCCAGATTCATAGCAACATTAAAACACTCAAATTAGAGAAAGGGAAGAATCTGCTGCCCATTGGCGGCCATATTGGCTCTGGAGCTCCATAGACATCAATGCATTAAAGGCCCACACTTAGAGCCACAATGGAGCCAGTTTCATAGCAACATTAAAACACTCAAATTAGTGAAAGGTAAGAAACTGCTGCCCATTGGCGGCCATATTGGCTCTGGAGCCCCATAGACATCAATGCATTACCGGCCCACACTTAGAGCCACAAAGGAGCCAGTTTCATAATAACATTAAAAAATATAGATGAGATTAGAGAAAGGTAGGAAACTGTTACCCATTGGCGGCCATCTTGGCTCTGGAGCTCCATAGACATCAATGCATTACCGGCCCACACTTAGAGCCACAATGGAGCCAGTTTCATAGCAACATTAAAACACACAAATTAGAGAAAGGTAAGAAACTGCTGCCCATTGGTGGCCAAATTGGCTCTGGAGCTCCATAGACATCAATGCATTACTGGCCCTGACTTAGAGCCACAGAAGAGCCAGTTTCATAATAACATTAAAACACATAGATGAGATTAGAGAAAGGTAGGAAACCGGTGCCCAGTGGCGGCCATTTTGGCTCTGGAGCTCCATAGACATCAATGCATTACCGGCCCACACTTAGAGCCACAATAGAGCCCGTTTCATAATAACATTAAAACACATAGATGAGATTAGAGAAAGGTATGAAACTGGTGCCCAGTGGCGGCCATTCTTGCTCTGGAGCTCCATAGACATCAATGCATTACTGGCCCACACTTAGAGCCACAATGGAGCCAGTTTCATAGCAACATTAAAACACTCAAATTAGAGAAAGGTAAGAAACTGCTGCCCATTGATGGCCATATTGGCTCTGGAGCCCCATAGACATCAATGCATTACCAGCCCACACTTAGAGCCACAATAGAGCCAGTTTCATAATAACATTAAAACACATAGATGAGATTAGAGAAGGGTAGGAAACTGGTGCCCATTGGTGGCCATTTTGGCTCTGGAGCTCCATAGACATCAATGCATTACCGGCCCACACTTAGAGCCACAATGGAGCCAGTTTCATAGCAACATTAAAACACTCAAATTAGAGAAAGGTAAGAAACTGCTGCCCATTGGCGGCCATATTGGCTCTGGAGCCCCATAGACATCAATGCATTACTGGCCCTGACTTAGAGCCACAATAGAGCCAGTTTCATAATAACATTAAAACACATAGATGAGATTAGAGAGAGGTAGGAAACTGGTGCCCAGTGGTGGCCATTTTGGCTCTGGAGCTCCATAGACATCAATGCATTACCGGCCCACACATAGAGCCACAATGGAGCCAGTTTCATAGCAACATTAAAACACTCAAATTAGAGAAAGGTAAGAAACTGCTGCCTATTGGCGGCCATATTGGCTCTGGAGCCCCATAGACATCAATGCATTACCGGCCCACACTTAGAGCCACAAGGGAGCCAGTTTCATAATAACATTAAAACACAGATGGGATTAGAGAAAGGTAGGAAACTGCTGCCCATTGGCGGCCATATTGGCTCTGGAGCCCCATAGACATCAATGCATTACCGGCCCTGACTTCGAGCCACAGTAGAGCCAGTTTCATAATAACATTAAAACACATAGATGAGATTAGAGAAAGGTAGGAAACTGGTGCCCAGTGGCGGCCATTTTGGCTCTGGAGCTCCATAGACATCAATGCATTACTGGCCCTGACTTAGAGCCACAATAGAGCCAGTTTCATAATAACATTAAAACACTCAAATTAGAGAAAGGTAAGAAACTGCTGCCCATTGGCGGCCATATTGGCTCTGGAGCCCCATAGACATCAATGCATTACTGGCCCTGACTTAGAGCCACAGTAGAGCCAGTTTCATAATAACATTAAAACACATAGATGAGATTAGAGAAAGGTAGGAAACTGGTGCCCATTGGCGGCCATTTTGGCTCTGGAGCTCCATAGACATCAATGCATTACTGGCCCTGACTTAGAGCCACAATAGAGCCAGTTTCATAATAACATTAAAACACATAGATGAGATTAGAGAAAGGTAAGAAACTGGTGCCCAGTGGTGGCCATTTTGGCTCTGGAGCTCCATAGACATCAATGCATTACCGGCCCACACTTAGAGCCACAATAGAGCCAGTTTCATAATAACATTAAAACACTCAAATTAGAGTAAGGTAAGAAACTGCTGCCCATTGGCGGCCATATTGGCTCTGGAGCCCCATAGACATCAATGCATTACTGGCCCTGACTTAGAGCCACAGTAGAGCCAGTTTTATAATAACATTAAAACACATAGATGAGATTAGAGAAAGGTAGGAAACTGTTGCCCATTGGCGGCAATTTTTGCTCTGGAGCTCCATAGACATCAATGCATTACCGGCCCACACTTAGAGCCACAATGGAGCCAGTTTCATAGCAACATTAAAACACTCAAATTAGAGAAAGGTAAGAAACTGCTGCCCATTGGCGGCCATATTGGCTCTGGAGCCCCATAGACATCAATGCATTACCAGCCCACACTTAGAGCCACCATAGAGCCAGTTTCATAATAACATTAAAACACATAGATGAGATTAGAGAAGGGTAGGGAACTGGTGCCCAGTGGCGGCCATTTTGGCTCTGGAGCCCCATAGACATCAATGCATTACTGGCCCTGACTTAGAGCCACAGTAGAGCCAGTTTCATAATAACATTAAAACACATAGATGAGATTTTAGAAAGGTAGGAAATTGTTGCCCATTGGCGGCCATTTTGGCTCTGGAGCTCCATAGACATCAATGCATTAAAGGCCCACACTTAGAGCCACAATGGAGCCAGTTTCATAGCAACATTAAAACACTCAAATTAGAGAAAGGTAAGAAACTGCTGCCCATTGGCGGCCATATTGACTCTGGAGCCCCATAGACATCAATGCATTACTGGCCCGACTTAGAGCCACAATAGAGCCAGTTTCATAATAACATTAAAACACATAGATGAGATTAGAGAAATGTAGGAAACTGGTGCCCAGTGGCGGCCATTTTTGCTCTGGAGGTCCATAGACATCAATGCATTACTGGCCCACACTTAGAGCCACAATAGAGCCAGTTTCATAATAACATAAAAAGACATAGATGAGATTAGAGAAAGGTAGGAAACTGTAGCCTATTGGCGGCCATTTTGGCTCGGGAGCTCCATAGACATCAATGCATTAAAGGCCCACACTTTGAGCCACAATGGAGCCAGTTTCATTGCAACATTAAAACACTCAAATTAGAGAAAGGTAAGAAACTGCTGCCCATTGGCGGCCATATTGGCTCTGGAGCCCCATAGACATCAATGCATTACTGGCCCTGACTTAGAGCCACAATAGAGCCAGTTTCATAATAACATTAAAACATATAGAGATTAGAGAAAGGTAGGAAACTGGTGCCCAGTGGCGGCCATTTTAGCTCTGGAGCTCCATAGACATCAATGCATTACCGGCCCACACTTAGAGCCACAATGGAGCCAGTTTCATAGCAACATTAAAACACTCAAATTAGAGAAAGGTAAGAAACTGCTGCCCATTGGCGGCCATATTGGCTCTGGAGCCCCATAGACATCAATGCATTACCAGCCCACACTTAGAGCCACAATAGAGCCAGTTTCATAATAACATTAAAACACATAGATGAGACTAGAGAAAGGTAGGAAACTGGTGCCCAGTGGTGGCCATTTTGGCTCTGGAGCTCCATAGACATCAATGCATTACCGGCCCACACTTAGAGCCACAATAGAGCCAGTTTCATAATAACATTAAAACACATAGATGAGATTAGAGAAAGGTAAGAAACTGGTGCCCAGTGGTGGCCATTTTGGCTCTGGAGCTCCATAGACATCAATGCATTACCGGCCCACACTTAGAGCCACAATGGAGCCAGTTTCATAATAACATTAAAACACTCAAATTAGAGTAAGGTAAGAAACTGCTGCCCATTGGCGGCCATATTGGCTCTGGAGCCCCATAGACATCAATGCATTACTGGCCCTGACTTAGAGCCATAGTAGAGCCAGTTTGATAATAACATTAAAACACATAGATGAGATTAGAGAAAGGTAGGAAACTGGTGCCCATTGGCGGCCATTTTTGCTCTGGAGCTCCATAGACATCAATGCATTACCGGCCCACACTTAGAGCCACAATGGAGCCAGTTTCATAGCAACATTAAAACACTCAAATTAGAGAAAGGTAAGAAACTGCTGCCCATTGGCGGCCATATTGGCTCTGGAGCCCCATAGACATCAATGCATTACCAGCCCACACTTAGAGCCACAATAGAGCCAGTTTCATAATAACATTAAAACACATAGATGAGATTTGAGAAGGGTAGGGAAATGGTGCCCAGTGGCGGCCATTTTGGCTCTGGAGCTCCATAGACATCAATGCATTACCGGCCCACACTTAGAGCCACAATAGGGCCAGTTTCATAATAACATTAAAACACATAGATGAGATTTTAGAAAGGTAGGAAATTGTTGCCCATTGGCGGCCATTTTGGCTCTGGAGCTCCATAGACATCAATGCATTAAAGGCCCACACTTAGAGCCACAATGGAGCCAGTTTCATAGCAACATTAAAACACTCAAATTAGAGAAAGGTAAGAAACTGCTGCCCATTGGCGGCCATATTGGCTCTGGAGCCCCATAGACATCAATGCATTACTGGCCCGACTTAGAGCCACAATAGAGCCAGTTTCATAATAACATTAAAACACATAGATGAGATTAGAGAAAGGTAGGAAACTGGTGCCCAGTGGTGGCCATTTTTGCTCTGGAGGTCCATAGACATCAATGCATTACTGGCCCACACTTAGAGCCACAATAGAGCCAGTTTCATAATAACATAAAAAGACATAGTTGAGATTAGAGAAAGGTAGGAAACTGGTGCCCAGTGGCGGCCATTTTTGCTCTGGAGCTCCATAGACATCAATGCATTACTGGCCCACACTTAGAGCCACAATAGAGCCAGTTTCATAATAACATAAAAAGACATAGATGAGATTAGAGAAAGGTAGGAAACTGTAGCCTATTGGCGGCCATTTTGGCTCGGGAGCTCCATAGACATCAATGCATTACCGGCCCACACTTAGAGCCACAATGGAGCCAGTTTCATTGCAACATTAAAACACTCAAATTAGAGAAAGGTAAGAAACTGCTGCCCATTGGCGGCCATATTGGCTCTGGAGCCCCATAGACATCAATGCATTAATGGCCCTGACTTGGAGCCACAATAGAGCCAGTTTCATAATAACATTAAAACATATAGAGATTAGAGAAAGGTAGGAAACTGGTGCCCAGTGGCGGCCATTTTGGCTCTGGAGCTCCATAGACATCAATGCATTACCGGCCCACTCTTAGAGCCACAATGGAGCCAGTTTCATAGCAACATTAAAACATATAGATGAGATTAGAGAAAGATAGGAAACTGGTGCCCAGTGCGGCCATTTTGGCTCTGGAGCTCCATAGACATCAATGCATTACCGGCCCACACGTAGAGCCACAATAGAGCCAGTTTCATAGCAACATTAAAACACTCAAATTAGAGAAAGGTAAGAAACTGCTGCCCATTGGCGGCCATATTGGCTCTGGAGCTCCATAGACATCAATGCATTAGAGGCCCACATTTAGAGCCACAATGGAGCCAGTTTCATAGCAACATTAAAACACTCAAATTAGAGAAAGGTAAGAAACTGCTGCCCATTGGCGGCCAAATTGATCTGGAGCTCCATAGACATCAATGCATTACCGGCCCACACTTAGAGCCACAATAGAGCCAGTTTCATAATAACATTAAAACACATAGATGAGATTAGAGAAGGGTATGAAACTGGTGCCCAGTGGCGGCTATTTTGGCTCTTGAGCTCCATAGACATCAATTCATTACCGGCCCACACTTAGAGCCACAATGGAGCCAGTTTCATAGCAACATTAAAACACTCAAATTAGAGAAAGGTAAGAAACTGCTGCCCATTGGCGGCCATATTGGCTCTGGAGCCCCATCGACATCAATGCATTACCGGCCCACACTTAGAGCCACAATAGAGCCAGTTTCATAATAACATTAAAACACATAGATGAGATTAGAGAAAGGTAGGAAACTGGTGCCCAGTGGCGGCCATTTTGGCTCTGGAGCTCCATAGACATCAATGCATTACCGGCCCACACTTTGAGCCACAATGGAGCCAGTTTCATAGCAACATTAAAACACTCAAATTAGAGAAAGGTAAGAAACTGCTGCCCATTGGCGGCCATATTGGCTCTGGAGCTCCATAGACATCAATGCATTAGAGGCCCACATTTAGAGCCACAATGGAGCCAGTTTCATAGCAACATTAAAACACTCAAATTAGAGAAAGGTAAGAAACTGCTGCCCATTGGCGGCCATATTGGCTCTGGAGCTCCATAGACATCAATGCATTACCGGCCCACACTTAGAGCCACAATAGAGCCAGTTTCATAATAACATTAAAACACATAGATGAGATTTTAGAAAGGTAGGAAACTGTTGCCCATTGGCGGCCATTTTGGCTCTGGAGCTCCATAGACATCAATGCATTAAAGGCCCACACTTAGAGCCACAATGGAGCCAGTTTCATAGCAACATTAAAACACTCAAATTAGAGAAAGGTAAGAAACTGCTGCCCATTGGCGGCCATATTGGCTATGGAGCCCCATAGACATCAATGCATTACTGGCCCACACTTAGAACCACAATAGAGCCAGTTTCATAATAACATTAAAACATATAGATGAGATTAGAGAAAGGTAGGAAACTGGTGCCCAGTGCGGCCATTTTGGCTCTGGAGCTCCATAGACATCAATGCATTACCGGCCCACACTTAGAGCCACAATAGAGCCAGTTTCATAATAACATTAAAACACAGATGGAATTAGAGAAAGGTAGGAAACTGTTGCCCATTGGCGGCCATTTTGGCTCTGGAGCTCCATAGACATCAATGCATTAAAGGCCCACACTTAGAGCCACAATGGTGCCAGTTTCATAGCAACATTAAAACACTCAAATTAGAGAAAGGTAAGAAACTGCTGCCCATTGGCAGCCATATTGGCTCTGGAGCCCCATAGACATCAATGCATTACTGGCCCACACTTAGAGCCACAATAGAGCCAGTTTCATAATAACATTAAAACACATAGATGAGATTAGAGAAAGATAGGAAACTGGTGCCCAGTGCGGCCATTTTGGCTCTGGAGCTCCATAGACATCAATGCATTACCGGCCCACACTTAGAGCCACAATAGAGCCAGTTTCATAGCAACATTAAAACACTCAAATTAGAGAAAGGTAAGAAACTGCTGCCCATTGGCGGCCATATTGGCTCTGGAGCTCCATAGACATCAATGCATTAAAGGCCCACATTTAGAGCCACAATGGAGCCAGTTTCATAGCAACATTAAAACACTCAAATTAGAGAAAGGTAAGAAACTGCTGCCCATTGGCGGCCATATTGGCTCTGGAGCCCCATAGACATCAATGCATTACTGGCCCACACTTAGAGCCACCATAGAGCCAGTTTCATAATAACATTAAAACACATAGATGAGATTAGAGAAAGGTAGGAAACTGGTGCCCAGTGGCGGCCAATTTGGCTCTGGAGCTCCATAGACATCAATGCATTACAGGCCCACACTTAGAGCCACAATAGAGCCAGTTTCATAATAACATTAAAACACATAGATGAGATTTTAGAAAGGTAGGAAACTGTTGCCCATTGGCGGCCATTTTGGCTCTGGAGCTCCATAGACATCAATGCATTAAAGGCCCACACTTAGAGCCACAATGGAGCCAGTTTCATAGCAACATTAAAACACTCAAATTAGAGAAAGGTAAGAAACTGCTGCCCATTGGCGGCCATATTGGCTATGGAGCCCCATAGACATCAATGCATTACTGGCCCACACTTAGAACCACAATAGAGCCAGTTTCATAATAACATTAAAACATATAGATGAGATTAGAGAAAGGTAGGAAACTGGTGCCCAGTGCGGCCATTTTGGCTCTGGAGCTCCTTAGACATCAATGCATTACCGGCCCACACTTAGAGCCACAATAGAGCCAGTTTCATAATAACATTAAAACACAGATGGAATTAGAGAAAGGTAGGAAACTGTTGCCCATTGGCGGCCATTTTGGCTCTGGAGCTCCATAGACATCAATGCATTAAAGGCCCACACTTAGAGCCACAATGGTGCCAGTTTCATAGCAACATTAAAACACTCAAATTAGAGAAAGGTAAGAAACTGCTGCCCATTGGCAGCCATATTGGCTCTGGAGCCCCATAGACATCAATGCATTACTGGCCCACACTTAGAGCCACAATAGAGCCAGTTTCATAATAACATTAAAACATATAGATGAGATTAGAGAAAGATAGGAAACTGGTGCCCAGTGCGGCCATTTTGGCTCTGGAGCTCCATAGACATCAATGCATTACCGGCCCACACTTAGAGCCACAATAGAGCCAGTTTCATAGCAACATTAAAACACTCAAATTAGAGAAAGGTAAGAAACTGCTGCCCATTGGCGGCCATATTGGCTCTGGAGCTCCATAGACATCAATGCATTAAAGGCCCACATTTAGAGCCACAATGGAGCCAGTTTCATAGCAACATTAAAACACTCAAATTAGAGAAAGGTAAGAAACTGCTGCCCATTGGCGGCCATATTGGCTCTGGAGCCCCATAGACATCAATGCATTACTGGCCCTGACTTAGAGCCACAATAGAGCCAGTTTCATAATAACATTAAAACATATAGATGAGATTAGAGAAGGGTTGGAAACTGCTGCCCATTGGCGGCCATATTGGCTCTGGAGCCCCATAGACATCAATGCATTACCGGCCCACACTTAGAGCCACAATGGAGCCAGTTTCATAGCAACATTAAAACACTCAAATTAGAGAAAGGTAAGAAACTGCTGCCCATTGGCGGCCATATTGGCTCTGGAGCCCCATAGACATCAATGCATTACTGGCCCTGACTTAGAGCCAGTTTCATAATAACATTAAAACACATAGAGATTAGAGAAAGGTAGGAAACTGGTGCCCAGTGGCGGCCAGTTTGGCTCTGGAGCTCCATAGACATCAATGCATTACCGGCCCACACTTAGAGCCACAATGGAGCCAGTTTCATAGCAACATTAAAACACTCAAATTAGAGAAAGGTAAGAAACTGCTGCCCATTGGCGGCCATATTGGCTCTGGAGCCCCATAGACATCAATGCATTACCAGCCCACACTTAGAGCCACAATAGAGCCAGTTTCATAATAACATTAAAACACATAGATGAGATTAGAGAAGGGTAGGAAACTGGTGTCCAGTGGCGGCCATTTTGGCTCTGGAGCTCCATAGACATCAATGCATTACCGGCCCACACTTAGAGCCACAATGGAGCCAGTTTCATAGCAACATTAAAACACTCAAATTAGAGAAAGGTAAGAAACTGCTGCCCATTGGTGGCCATATTGGCTCTGGAGCCCCATAGACATCAATGCATTACTGGCCCTGACTTAGAGCCACAATAGAGCCAGTTTCATAATAACATTAAAACACATAGATGAGATTAGAGAAAGGTAGGAAACTGGTGCCCAGTGGCGGCCATTTTGGATCTGGAGGTCCATAGACATCAATGCATTACCGGCCCACACTTAGAGCCACAATAGAGCCAGTTTCATTATAAAATAAATAGACATAGATGAGATTAGAGAAAGGTAGGAAACTGTTGCCTATTGGCGGCCATTTTGGCTCGGGAGCTCCATAGACATCAATGCATTACCGGCCCACACTTAGAGCCACAATGGAGCCAGTTTCATAGCAACATTAAAACACTCAAATTAGAGAAAGGTAAGAAACTGCTGCCTATTGGCGGCCATATTGGCTCTGGAGCCCCATAGACATCAATGCATTACCAGCCCACACTTAGAGCCACAATAGAGCCAGTTTCATAATAACATTAAAACACATAGATGAGATTAGAGAAAGGTAGGAAACTGGTGCCCAGTGGCGGCCATTTTGGCTCTGGAGGTCCATAGACATCAATGCATTACCGGCCCACACTTAGAGCCACAATAGAGCCAGTTTCATTATAAATTAAAAAGACATAGATGAGATTAGAGAAAGGTAGGAAACTGTTGCCCATTGGCGGCCATTTTGGCTCTGGAGCCCCATAGACATCAATGCATTACTGGCCCTGACTTAGAGCCACAATAGAGCCAGTTTCATAATAACATTAAAACATATAGATGAGATTAGAGAAAGGTAGGAAACTGGTGCCCAGTGTGGCCATTTTGGCTCTTGAGCTCCATAGACATCAATGCATTACCGGCTCACACTTAGAGCCACAATAGAGCCAGATTCATAGCAACATTAAAACACTCAAATTAGAGAAAGGGAAGAATCTGCTGCCCATTGGCGGCCATATTGGCTCTGGAGCTCCATAGACATCAATGCATTAAAGGCCCACACTTAGAGCCACAATAGAGCCAGTTTCATAGCAACATTAAAACACTCAAATTAGTGAAAGGTAAGAAACTGCTGCCCATTGGCGGCCATATTGGCTCTGGAGCCCCATAGACATCAATGCATTACCGGCCCACACTTAGAGCCACAAAGGAGCCAGTTTCATAATAACATTAAAAAATATAGATGAGATTAGAGAAAGGTAGGAAACTGTTACCCATTGGCGGCCATCTTGGCTCTGGAGCTCCATAGACATCAATGCATTACCGGCCCACACTTAGAGCCACAATGGAGCCAGTTTCATAGCAACATTAAAACACACAAATTAGAGAAAGGTAAGAAACTGCTGCCCATTGGCGGCCATATTGGCTCTGGAGCCCCATAGACATCAATGCATTACCAGCCCACACTTAGAGCCACAATAGAGCCAGTTTCATAATAACATTAAAACACATAGATGAGATTAGAGAAGGGTAGGGAACTGCTGCCCAGTGGCGGCCATTTTGGCTCTGGAGCTCCATAGACATCAATGCATTACCGGCCCACACTTAGAGCCACAATAGGGCCAGTTTCATAATAACATTAAAACACATAGATGAGATTTTAGAAAGGTAGGAAATTGTTGCCCATTGGCGGCCATTTTGGCTCTGGAGCTCCATAGACATCAATGCATTAAAGGCCCACACTTAGAGCCACAATGGAGCCAGTTTCATAGCAACATTAAAACACTCAAATTAGAGAAAGGTAAGAAACTGCTGCCCATTGGTGGCCATATTGGCTCTGGAGCCCCATAGACATCAATGCATTACTGGCCCACACTTAGAGCCACAATAGAGCCAGTTTCATAATAACATTAAAACACATAGATGAGAGCTCTGGAGCTCCATAGACATCAATGCATTACCGGCCGACACTTAGAGCCACAATGGAGCCAGTTTCATAGGAACATTAAAACACTCAAATTAGAGAAAGGTAAGAAACTGCTGCCCATTGGCGTCCATATTGGCTCTGGAGCCCCATAGACATCAATGCATTACTGGCCCGACTTAGAGCCACAATAGAGCCAGTTTCATAATAACATTAAAACACATAGATGAGATTAGAGAAAGGTAGGAAACTGGTGCCCAGTGGCGGCCATTTTTGCTCTGGAGGTCCATAGACATCAAATCATTACTGGCCCACACTTAGAGCCACAATAGAGCCAGTTTCATAATAACATAAAAAGACATAGATGAGATTAGAGAAAGGTAGGAAACTGTAGCCTATTGGCGGCCATTTTGGCTCGGGAGCTCCATAGACATCAATGCATTAAAGGCCCACACTTTGAGCCACAATGGAGCCAGTTTCATTGCAACATTAAAACACTCAAATTAGAGAAAGGTAAGAAACTGCTGCCCATTGGCGGCCATATTGGCTCTGGAGCCCCATAGACATCAATGCATTACTGGCCCTGACTTAGAGCCA
>NW_026707504.1:0-15000 GCF_902713425.1 Acipenser ruthenus
CACACTGACACACTCAGCTGTGGTCAAAACCATTCCTTGACCCTGCAGAACGAACTTTTTTATTTTTTCCAGGCAGGAGTAAAAGTAAAGAAGTCGTTGCGGTGGAGGAGAATCCGGAACGGACTGCTGGAGACTGAGCCACTTCCTGTACAATTATTATTATTATTATTATTATTATTATTATTATTATTATTATTATTATTGCCAAGAAAGGAAATTATTCTGGATGTGGAGCCAGGCTGAGCTGACGGGGGACCCCTTCCCCACCCCCACCTCTCTTCCCTCTCTCCTCTCCCCCACCCCACCCCTCTCCCTCTCTCTTCTCTCCTCCCCCTCTCCCCCTCTCTTCCCTCTCTTCTCCTCTCCCCTCCCCTCTCTCCTCTCCCCTCTCCCCCTCTCTTCTCCTCTTTCTCCCTTCTCCCCTCTCTTCTCCCCTCTCCCCCCTCTCCTCTCTCCTCTCTCTCTCCCTTTCTCCTCTCCTCTCTCCTCTCCCCTCTCTCCTCTCCTCTTTCTCTCCTCTCCCCTCTCCCCCTCTCCTCTCCCCCTCTCTCCTCTCCTCTCCTCTCTCCTCTCCCCTCCTCTCTCCTCTTCTCTCCTCTCCCCTCCCTTTCTCCCCTCCTCTCCTCTCCTCTCCCCTCCCCCTCTCCCCTCCTCTCTCCTCTCCAGGGTGTTGCTTTCTTTTAATTTGATTTGATATTATTTTATTTATCTGTTAATGTGCCAAGCTCTAGCTGGGATCAGTTCCATTACAGTTACAATGCTGCTTTGTATAATTCCACTTCGTTAGTTTTTTTTCCAATTAGTTACAGTAATGCTGCAGTAATTATTACAGCAGAATCGTTTGCTGAGATTACAATTGCTAGAAGGTAACGGACAGCCCCCCTCGTTAACATGCGTTCTCTATTGATTACTAGAGAGCTTTCATTCAGACAAACAGGGGCTCGGCACAAGTGGTTGAAAATGCAAGACTGTGGATCAGATGACCATGAAATGCGGGAGTCTACCCCATCAATTCTATCAATGACAAGTGCAGATCCGCAGGCGTGCTGCAGGGGGCGCTGCACTGGGGGGACCATCGCATTCTGATCGGGGGGGGGGGGTTCATTCATTTTATTTTTTAGGTGCTTATTTGTATATTTTTTTAATTTTTTTTAGCTATGAGTTTCATATCTTTTTTCTGATTCTCTCTCCTCTCTCTTTTCCCCTCTCCTCTTTATTTTTCTCTCTGCTTCCTTTCTTTCTCTTTCCCCTCCTCTTTCTCTCCTCTTTCTCTCCCCTCCTCTCTTTTTCTCTGTCTCTCCCTTTCTCCTCTCTCTCGCTTTCTCTCTGCCTCTTTCTCTCCCTCGCCTCTCTCTCTGTCTCTGTCTGTGTCTCGCTCTCTCTCTCTCTCTCTCTCTCTGGTTTCTAGTGCTGAGAGAGAGGAGGTGTTTTCTTTTTAGCTTCTATTTGCCTTAAAAATGTTTTTAAAATGTTTCGTTGTTTTGTTGTTTGATTCTCCAGCCATATTCCTAACTGTCTGACCCGCTGGCTTCCAGCTGCGTGTCTGCAGTCAGTATTGCAACAAGACTGTTTTCTGAATCCTTGATTTTAATTTTTTTACCGAATGAAATTAAACTGGTAAAATGTATTTAAAACCAATAATGTAATATAACTTGAGGAAAATATTTTGTAGCCCTGAATCCTCTCGTCCTGTTTTCTGTAAGTACGTTTCTATGGCATCACTGGAATGTGTATTTCATGAGTAATCGTGACGGGTTCTGTTCGGACTCGGGGAGGGGGGGAGGACAGAATATATATATATATATGTATGGATTGTGTAAATACAGAGATCGCTGACCCTGCTTGTGCAACACATTTGTATTTGCAGGTACAGGAATAAAATAGTTTATCAGGAAGAGTGACGTCTGCTTTTCATTTGTAAATGTTGTCTCTTAAATTCCAGTAATATTACAACGTGATCCCGAGTGTGTGTGTGTGTGTGCGTGTGCGTCTGTGTCTGTGTGTGCGTGTCTCTGTGTGTCTATTGATGTGAAAAACTTACTATATGTATATAATAGGAGCAGCAGTGTGGAGTAGTGGTTAGGGCTCTGGACTCTTGACTGGAGGGTCGTGGGTTCAATCCCAGGTGGGGGACGCTGCTGCTGTACCCTTGAGCAAGGTACTTTACCTAGATTGCTCCAGTAAAAACCCAACTGTATAAATGGGGAATTGTATGTAAAAATAATGTGATATCTTGTAACAATTGTAAGTCGCCCTGGATAATTGCGTCTGCTAAGAAGTAAATTATCTCTCCAGTCACTGTGTATAAT
Source organism: Acipenser ruthenus (assembly GCF_902713425.1). NCBI lineage: Eukaryota > Metazoa > Chordata > Actinopteri > Acipenseriformes > Acipenseridae > Acipenser > Acipenser ruthenus. Next base: position 2,310 of record NW_026707504.1, read on the forward strand.
TGCACCATGTTATGTTTCCTATCAGTATATCTATTTTATAATGCATTTTTCAAACTCCTAAAAATGTGATTTAAAATGTGTGATTGAAGGAGGTGTGCGTGAAGATACATTATCGTACAGGCTGCATGTTATAAACCGATACAGAAATGTGTACGTGTATATATTGCATCGGTTTATAACATGCAGCCTGTGCGATAACGTCACTGCACACACAGCCGAGTCTCACCAGCAGAGGGCAGTGTGCTGCAGTGCGTGCCGGTGCTGGCATGCTCTCACCTGCATTAAACTCCAATCCAGATGTGCGCGCAGTACCGGGAGTATGCTCTAGGGGGCAGCAGATCACCACACTGCAGTCCCAGGCCCATGTTTTCCATTGCTGTTGATGCAGAGTGCTTGCACCGCACTAGGCAGCCCGACCATAAAATAATTAGTATTTATAAAATCGTTGAATGCATAACGTTTATTTTAGTATTTCTAAATGCAGAATCACTCAGGCGTTTTTTTTTCTGCATCCTAAAATGATTCCCCCTCTGTTCCACAATCCCATCCCATCCCGAGTCCGGGAAGCGGGTGTGCGTGCTGGCAGGAGGGCTCCGACACGTCCTCTTCCAGGAGCGCCGCGGCTCAGGTTTCCGTCGGCAGCGCTTGCAGAGTCAGCATCGTCGCGGGGAGTCAGGGGCTCCGTGGCGGAGGAAGCACAGAGAGGCAGCGTTGAGGTCGAAAGTTTATCAGCGATAACAATAATGCATTAAAAAATATATCATGTAAAATTTTGAAACTGTCTTTATTAACCATGTTACAAAGCCTTCAAATCTCTATTATTATTATTATTATTATTATTATTATTATTATTATTATTATTATTATTATTATTATTATTATTATTATTATTGTTGCTGCAGAAGCTTTTAAAAGCAACTTCCAGAGACCAGGTGGTGATCTTCTAATTATTTCCGTATCTGATGCAGAGAGACTGAATCTGAATCTAGAATTGATTACTGTAATGCGCTTTTCTCTGGTGTGGTATCCCGCTTGCAGCTTGTTCAGAATACCGTGTGACATGCTATGCAAATGTGTTGTGGTTTGTTCTTTCTCGCTGCTGTGTATTCTGCTTTTCTATAAATAAATAAAAAAGCGCTCTATGAAGGCAGTAAATAAATAAAGCTCTGCTTCATCCACAGCTGCTGCAGAGCCCCTTCCGATAGGACCTCGCTTGTTTAACGTCTCATCCGATCTCTTTTCTGGTCTCTGATCTGCACACATCTGGATCGTAATACAAAGCCTCCTGTTCGAGCCCCAAGCCGATGAATTCAACTCAATCAGACCCAATCAGACAGACAGCTGGCAGCGCTTGGAGAAAATCCGTCACCAGCTGCCTTTCTTCAACTGGGGGAGAGGAGGGGAGCAACGTTACTGTCATTGGAACAGAGGGACTGAGCCAATTCTCCTGAAGTAAAAACAAGAGCAAAAATATGAACTGTCCAAACAACACAGCACTGACACTGACTGACTGACACACGCACGCACACACACACACACGCACGCACACACACACACACACACACACACACACACACAGCACAGCGCACAGCAATGACACACACACACACACAGACAGCACAGAGCACAGCACTGACACACACACACAGACAGCACAGAGCACAGCAATGACACACACACACACACACACACACACAGCACAGAGTACAGCACTGACACACACACACACACACACACACACAGCACAGAGTACAGCACTGACACACACACACACACACACACACACACAGCACAGAGTACAGCACTGACACACACACACACACACACACACAGACAGCACAGCGCACAGCACTGACACACACACAGACAGCACAGAGCACAGCACTGACACACACACACACACACAGCACAGCGCACAGCACTGACACACACACACACACACACACACACACAGAGCACAGCGCACACAGCACAGAGCACAGCAATGACACACACACACACACACACAGCACAGAGTACAGCACTGACACACACACACACACACAGACACACACACAGCACAGCGCACAGCACTGACACACACACACACACACACACACACACAGAGCACAGCGCACACAGTACAGAGCACAGCAATGACACACACACACACACACACACACACAGCACAGAGCACAGCACTGACACACACACACACACACACACACACACAGACACACACACACACACACAGCACAGCGCACAGCACTGACACACACACACACACACACACACACACACACACACACACAGCACAGCGCACAGCACTGACACACACACACACACACACACACACACACACAGAGCACAGCACTGACACACACACACACACACAGAGCACAGCGCACAGCACTGACACACACACACACACACACACACACACACACACACACAGACAGCACAGAGCACAGCACTGACACACACACACAGAGCACAGCGCACAGCACTGACACACACACACACACACACAGACAGCACAGAGCACAGCACTGACACACACACACACACACACACACACACACAGACAGCACAGAGCACAGCACTGACACACACACACAGAGCACAGCGCACAGCACTGACACACACACACACACACACAGCACAGCGCACAGCACTGACACACACACACACACACACACACAGCACAGCGCACAGCACTGACACACACACACACACACACACACACACACAGCACAGCGCACAGCACTGACACACACACACACACACACACACAGCACAGCGCACAGCACTGACACACACACACACACACACACACAGCACAGCGCACAGCACTGACACACACACACACACACACACAGCACAGCGCACAGCACTGACACACACACACACACACACACACAGCACAGCGCACAGCACTGACACACACACACACACACACACACAGCACAGCGCACAGCACTGACACACACACACACACACACACACACACACAGCACAGCGCACAGCACTGACACACACACACACACACACACACAGCACAGCGCACAGCACTGACACACACACACACACACACACACAGCACAGCGCACAGCACTGACACACACACACACACACACACAGCACAGCGCACAGCACTGACACACACACACACACACACACACACAGCACAGCGCACAGCACTGACACACACACACACACACACACAGCACAGCGCACAGCACTGACACACACACACACACACACACACACAGCACAGCGCACAGCACTGACACACACACACACACACACACACACACAGAGCACAGCGCACAGCACTGACACACACACACATTTTTGGAATGCTTTTATTTTTCATTGTTGTTTTTAATGATAGTTTGAACGAGTTGTCTCTATTTTTTTTCCCCTGTTTATTTTTATAATGTCATGTTCCTGTCGCCCTCTCCTGCCAGGACCCCCTTGACAATGAGATGCGCGTCTCACGGGCTCCGTCCTGCTCATATTGGACTGAAGTCCTTGTGTTTTGTATCTAGCTGTTAATTGTACTGTAATTCTTGATCTGTATTTATTGTATACAACTGTGAGTCGCCCTGAGTAAGGGCATCTGCTAAGAAATAAAAAAAAAAAAAAAAAATTAATAATAATAATAATAATAATAATAATAATAATAATAATAATAATAATAATAATAATAATAATAATAATAATAATAATTCAAAATAACAGCAGAAATCGTCTTTCAGCAGACAGGATGAGAGAGTTAAGGATGGTTTAGTTTTGATATTTGATGCGAGCTGCTGGATTATAATAATGAGAGGGGAGAGGGGGAGGGGGAGAGGTGGAGAGGGGGAGGGGGAGGGGGAGAGGTGGAGAGGGGGAGAGGGGAGAGGGGGAGAGGGGAGAGGGGGAGAGGGGGAGAGGGGCAGTAACAGCTGGCAGATGCAGATTGTAACCAGCAGTGATACTAGACAGATTTCAAAGCTGTTTTTGTGCAGCGCAGTCATCCTTCAAAAACTAGAAGCCAGTGGAGAATCTGACATGTGAGCGCGTTCCACCAGCCTGTGGAAAAGGAAAGCTGTGGAAGCTTAAAACACAATAAAAAAACACAACCCTGAACAAACAAGAAATCAAAACTGTGATGCATTAAGAAACTGATTTGTATCATTTTTTATTTAATAATTGTAAAATCCCTTATAAAAAGCATTGTAAAGCACAGTGAGGGATGGTAAAGCATAGGGAAGCATTGTAAAGCACAGAGAGGTGTGGTAAAGCATAGGGAAGCATTGTAAAGCACAGAGAGGTCTGGTAAAGCATAGGGAAGCATGGTAAAGCACAGAGAGGTGTGGTAAAGCATAGGGAAGCATTGTAAAGCACAGAGAGGTCTGGTAAAGCATAGGGAAGCATTGTAAAGCACAGTGAGGGATGGTAAAGCATAGGGAAGCATTGTAAAGCACAGAGAGGTCTGGTAAAGCATAGGGAAGCATTGTAAAGCACAGTGAGGGATGGTAAAGCATAGGGAAGCATTGTAAAGCACAGAGAGGTGTGGTAAAGCATAGGGAAGCATTGTAAAGCACAGAGAGGTCTGGTAAAGCATAGGGAAGCATGGTAAAGCACAGAGAGGTGTGGTAAAGCATAGGGAAGCATTGTAAAGCACAGAGAGGTCTGGTAAAGCATAGGGAAGCATTGTAAAGCACAGTGAGGGATGGTAAAGCATAGGGAAGCATGGTAAAGCACAGAGAGGTGTGGTAAAGCATAGGGAAGCATTGTAAAGCACAGAGAGGTCTGGTAAAGCATAGGGAAGCATGGTAAAGCACAGAGAGGTGTGGTAAAGCATAGGGAAGCATTGTAAAGCACAGAGAGGTCTGGTAAAGCATAGGGAAGCATTGTAAAGCACAGAGAGGTCTGGTAAAGCATAGGGAAGCATGGTAAAGCACAGAGAGGTGTGGTAAAGCATAGGGAAGCATGGTAAAGCACAGAGAGGTCTGGTAAAGCATAGGGAAGCATTGTAAAGCACAGTGAGGGATGGTAAAGCATAGGGAAGCATTGTAAAGCACAGAGAGGTGTGGTAAAGCATAGGGAAGCATTGTAAAGCACAGAGAGGTCTGGTAAAGCATAGGGAAGCATGGTAAAGCACAGAGAGGTGTGGTAAAGCATAGGGAAGCATTGTAAAGCACAGAGAGGTCTGGTAAAGCATAGGGAAGCATGGTAAAGCACAGAGAGGTGTGGTAAAGCATAGGGAAGCATTGTAAAGCACAGAGAGGTCTGGTAAAGCATAGGGAAGCATTGTAAAGCACAGTGAGGGATGGTAAAGCATAGGGAAGCATTGTAAAGCACAGAGAGGTGTGGTAAAGCATAGGGAAGCATTGTAAAGCACAGAGAGGTCTGGTAAAGCATAGGGAAGCATGGTAAAGCACAGAGAGGTGTGGTAAAGCATAGGGAAGCATTGTAAAGCACAGAGAGGTCTGGTAAAGCATAGGGAAGCATTGTAAAGCACAGTGAGGGATGGTAAAGCATAGGGAAGCATTGTAAAGCACAGAGAGGTCTGGTAAAGCATAGGGAAGCATTGTAAAGCACAGTGAGGGATGGTAAAGCATAGGGAAGCATTGTAAAGCACAGAGAGGTGTGGTAAAGCATAGGGAAGCATTGTAAAGCACAGAGAGGTCTGGTAAAGCATAGGGAAGCATGGTAAAGCACAGAGAGGTGTGGTAAAGCATAGGGAAGCATTGTAAAGCACAGAGAGGTCTGGTAAAGCATAGGGAAGCATTGTAAAGCACAGTGAGGGATGGTAAAGCATAGGGAAGCATGGTAAAGCACAGAGAGGTGTGGTAAAGCATAGGGAAGCATTGTAAAGCACAGAGAGGTCTGGTAAAGCATAGGGAAGCATGGTAAAGCACAGAGAGGTGTGGTAAAGCATAGGGAAGCATTGTAAAGCACAGAGAGGTCTGGTAAAGCATAGGGAAGCATTGTAAAGCACAGAGAGGTCTGGTAAAGCATAGGGAAGCATGGTAAAGCACAGAGAGGTGTGGTAAAGCATAGGGAAGCATGGTAAAGCACAGAGAGGTCTGGTAAAGCATAGGGAAGCATTGTAAAGCACAGTGAGGGATGGTAAAGCATAGGGAAGCATTGTAAAGCACAGAGAGGTGTGGTAAAGCATAGGGAAGCATTGTAAAGCACAGAGAGGTCTGGTAAAGCATAGGGAAGCATGGTAAAGCACAGAGAGGTGTGGTAAAGCATAGGGAAGCATTGTAAAGCACAGAGAGGTCTGGTAAAGCATAGGGAAGCATGGTAAAGCACAGAGAGGTGTGGTAAAGCATAGGGAAGCATTGTAAAGCACAGAGAGGTCTGGTAAAGCATAGGGAAGCATTGTAAAGCACAGTGAGGGATGGTAAAGCATAGGGAAGCATTGTAAAGCACAGAGAGGTGTGGTAAAGCATAGGGAAGCATTGTAAAGCACAGAGAGGTCTGGTAAAGCATAGGGAAGCATGGTAAAGCACAGAGAGGTGTGGTAAAGCATAGGGAAGCATTGTAAAGCACAGAGAGGTCTGGTAAAGCATAGGGAAGCATTGTAAAGCACAGTGAGGGATGGTAAAGCATAGGGAAGCATGGTAAAGCACAGAGAGGTGTGGTAAAGCATAGGGAAGCATTGTAAAGCACAGAGAGGTCTGGTAAAGCATAGGGAAGCATTGTAAAGCACAGAGAGGTCTGGTAAAGCATAGGGAAGCATTGTAAAGCACAGAGAGGTCTGGTAAAGCATAGGGAAGCATTGTAAAGCACAGAGAGGTCTGGTAAAGCATAGGGAAGCATTGTAAAGCACAGAGAGGTCTGGTAAAGCATAGGGAAGCATTGTAAAGCACAGAGAGGTGTGGTAAAGCATAGGGAAGCATTGTAAAGCACAGAGAGGTCTGGTAAAGCATAGGGAAGCATTGTAAAGCACAGAGAGGTCTGGTAAAGCATAGGGAAGCATGGTAAAGCACAGAGAGGTGTGGTAAAGCATAGGGAAGCATTGTAAAGCACAGAGAGGTCTGGTAAAGCATAGGGAAGCATTGTAAAGCACAGAGAGGTCTGGTAAAGCATAGGGAAGCATTGTAAAGCACGGAGAGGTCTGGTAAAGCATAGGGAAGCATTGTAAAGCACAGAGAGGTCTGGTAAAGCATAGGGAAGCACTGCAAAGCATATTAATAAATGCAGCTAGCCAGGATAAACTGTTAAATGCAAAAATACAGTGGTGAACTTTTCTAAGGGAAATGGCAAACAAGCTCACAGAGAATTGCAGAGTTTTTGTCCCCCGCCCCCCCACCCCCCTGCGAAACCTACTGCTTGCACAGCTGTTCGGAAAAAAAATAGAAAAAATAATTTCTAGAAGCAGTATATTAATTACAAAGAGACCAGTGTTAAAAACCGCGTTAGAAACACACACACACATCTCCAGCTTCCGTTTCCACGGCGCTGGGATCGATCCACTTCGCGCGGTCCCAGCATGCACGGCAATAAAAAAAAAACACGCGTTCCTTCACCCAGTAAGACACGAGAGACACGCGTGTCCGACAAAATAACTTTATTATTTAAACGTTATTATTTATTTAAAGGGTTTGAAAATGTACTGACGGGGCGTCGGAATGGTCTGTTTCCTGCTCCTGATAGTCGAGTCGCTCTCCAATGTGTTTTTAAAAGACATTCCTTGCGGAGCTTCAGAACCCAAATCCTCCGGAGAGCGTTTTGATTTCGACCCCCCCAAAAAACGATTGAACACCCAACTGTGCTGAACTGAACACCCCGCATCGCACACAGTGCGGTCCAGTGGTTAAAGTCCAGGGCTTGTCACCAGAAGGTCACGGGTTCAAATCCCACCACTCTTTCCCTGACTGATTCCCCGTGTGTGACCCTGAGCAAGTCACTTCACCTCCTTGTGCTCCGTCCTGCGGATGAGATGTTAAATCAATGTCCTATTGTAAATGACTCTGCATATAATGCACAGTTCACAACCTACCTCTGTAAAGCGCTTTGTGGTGGTGGTCCACTATGAAAGGCGCTATATAAAATATATTAATAATTTTCTAGTCTTTCTAGTCTTTCAGTATTTCTAAATGGAGAATTACAGACTGTGAAGTTTTTTTTTAGTATTTATAAAGTCATTCCATGTATAAAGTTTATTTCAGTATTTTTTTTTTTTTTTACATATTATTATTATTTATTTCTTAGCAGACGCCCTTATCCAGGACGACTTACAATTGTTACAAGATATCGCATTATTTTTACATACAATTCCCCATTTATACAGTTGGGTTTTTACTGGAGCAATCTAGGTAAAGTACCTTGCTCAAGGGTACAGCAGCAGTGCCCCCCCACCTGGGATTGAACCCACGACCCTCCGGTCAAGAGTCCACAGCCCTATACTTCTTGCACCCGAAATTATCCCCACAGTTCCACCATCCCGTCTCTGCCTCCCAAATTCAGGCAAACCGTTTCCCTTCAGAGCTGAACCGCAGTAAAATCACACAGTCCACACAAGATAAACCAAATTAATAATATTATTTATAGACAGCGGAACAACACCCAGCAGAGCGGGGGAGATTTCAATCGGACCACAGCTGCCAAATCCGCTAAGAATAATTGGGATTGGGCTTTTTAAAAAAAAAAAAATTAGGAATTTGAAAGTCGCGGGTCAGAATTTGCATAAACACAAACTCGAACACGGGTCACGCTGGTTCTGGGCTTGTTTAGAAAGGCAGTGCGTGAGACTTGGCAACCGTGAATCGGACCGTCATTGAGCAGGATTCGAACCTCTGACCTCACGAGACCAGTGCATCACAACAAAGCAGCCCCGGGGGGGGGGGGGGGGGGGGGGTGACTTTGCAGAACTGTTGCTCCGAGGATTTTCCTGTGGGAAAAAAGAAAGGAGTCGGAGCGTTTCCTCTGACTGACTCCCAGGCTCAGCTCACGGAGACGCAGAGACGCACAGAGACACAGAGACGCACGCACTGAGACACACGCACTGAGACACACGCACACACACAGAGACGCACGCACTGAGACGCACGCACTGAGACACACGCACACACACAGAGACGCACGCACTGAGACGCACGCACTGAGACACACGCACACGGAGACGCACGCACTGAGACACACGCACAGAAACGCACGCACTGAACACACGCACTGAGACACACGCACACACACAGAGACGCACGCTCTGAGACACACGCACACGGAGACGCACGCACTGAGACGCACGCACTGAGACACACGCACACGGAGACGCACGCACTGAGACACACGCACAGAAACGCACGCACTGAACACACGCACTGAGACACACGCACACACACAGAGACGCACGCACTGAGACGCACGCACTGAGACACACGCACACGGAGACGCACGCACTGAGACACACGCACAGAAACGCACGCACTGAACACACGCACACACACGGAGACGCACTCACTGAGACACACGCACACACACACACACTAGCAACTCAATCAAGAGCCGCTGAAAGAGAAGAACCTCCAGAGACCACCAAGCCCCCCCAGACTGGAGCCCTGACCCTGGAGGAAGCTGGTCTAGTGCATTAACATGAACCCACTAGCGCCACCTAGCCCCCCAGACTGGAACCCAGACCTCCAGAGGAAGCTGAAAGGCTGAAATTCACAGTGGCACCCCAGTAATGCCAACAGGTTCTTATTATTGACTTTCTGAGATATTTTCCTCTCTCTCTCTGCTGTCAGAACTGTTAAAGCTTGTGATATAAATCCTACAGCGCTAACCCCACAGCTGAGCTGAAAGAGAGAGAGCGAGAGAGGACAGAGAATGATAGAGACAGAAACACAGAGAGAGAATGTCATAGCCTGAGGGACAAACAGTGAACACATCACACTAGAGAGAGAAGAGAGGGACAGAGAGAGAGAGGACAGAGAATGATAGAGACAGAAACACAGAGAGAATGTCATAGCCTGAGGGACAAACAGTGAACACATCACACTAGAGAGGGAAGAGAGGGAGAGAGAGAGGGAGAGAGAGAGGGAGGGAGAGAGAGAGAGAGAGAGGGAGAGAGAGGGAGGGGGGCTCTGATTAATATGTAGGGAGTTGTTTATGTCATGTATGTGCTTTGGCAATACAATTATTTTTTATTGTGAAGCCAATTTGAATTGAAATGTTAGAGACTAAAAGAAACACAGAGAGCGAGAGAGAGAGAGAGATTTGTCATGTTATTAAAAGGCAGTTTGAATTTGAATTTGGGGGAGGGGGAGGGGGTGTCTGTGCTCCTGGCAGTGCAGACTCACTCGCTCTCTCACCCCGGACAGGCTTTGCCTAAATTTGGAGTTGAAGCTCTGGACTCTTTGGCACTGCCCTGAGAGAGAGAGGAGAGAGGAGAGAGAGAGAGATGCATTCTCAAACACACACACACACACACACACACACACACACACACACAACACACACACAGTCTGTATCAGCGCTCAATAGAGATACAAACAGACACACAGAGAGAGGCACACACACACAGAGAGACAGACACACACACACAGAGACAGACACAGAGAGAGAGACACACACACACAGACAGACACAGACACAGACACACAGAGAGAGGCACACACACACAGAGAGACAGACACACACACACAGAGACAGACACACAGAGAGACAGACACACACACACAGAGACAGACACACAGAGAGAGACACACACACACACACAGAGAGACACACACACACAGACAGACACAGAGAGAGAGACACACACACACAGACAGACACAGACACACAGAGAGAGGCACACACACACAGAGAGACAGACACACACACACAGAGACAGACACACAGAGAGAGACACACACACACACACACAGAGACACACACACACACAGACAGACACAGAGAGAGAGACACACACACACAGACAGACACAGACACAGACACACAGAGAGAGACACACACAAAGACAGACACACACACACACAGACAGACAGACACAGAGAGGCACACACACACACACACACACAGTCTGTATCAACACTCAATACACAGAGAGAGAGAGTGAGAGAGAGAGAGAGAGAGAGAGAGAGATAGATAGAGAGAGAATATACAAACTGAGACACACACACACACACACACACACACACACTCGTGAACTTCTCTGTGAAGTTTTAAAACAAGGAAAAAGAAAAAATCCTGCCGTACCGACAGAAATCAGTGACTCGAACTTTTTATTCATATATAAAAAATAAGGAATTATGTACAGGGATAATAAATATTGAACATTTTGTACAGGCAAAATAAGTTACAATACAATGAAATCCTCTAAAAACAAAATAAAGGTTTGCAAAAAACAAAAAGCAACGCGAGCGTGTCGGTGAAGCGCGTGTTTAAAATCGCGTCCCCGTTGACAGCGTCTGTACAACGCAGAGACATCAAAACCTCGGGCTGTGCTTCTCTAGATCGCGTTCCTGAGCTCTGCTCTGTGAAGCGCATTGCAGAGAGCTGGGGGAGGGCTCCTAGAATCTCAAGATGAACCCGGGACACCTCGGAGCGCGTGGCGAACACAGAAACACAATAAAACACGAGTCTCAAAAAAAACATTTCTTCTGCGATCTTGAATTAGAAACCTCTGTAAAAATCCTCCACAATTTTTTTTTTTTTTCAATAAACAGCTGTCATTTCGACTGACAGTTCCTGACCATCCCAGATCCTTCAGGAAATCGACTGCAAGAACAGCACTGCCCCGCCTCCTGGCACGGAAAACATTCCAAACCGCCACATCCCGGCTTCCTTCCGTGCCTGGAGGAGTCTGGCTTCGATGGATCTCATCCTCGAATCCCCCCCGCTCCGCGTCCTTCCTCGGTTTAGTCACCCTGCAAGACCGCAGTCTTCTGCGTCTTCCACAACCTGAATGACGTGTAAAAAAATGAATACATGAGGTGTTTGGAACATATACTGCAGACAGACAGACAGACAGACAGACAGACAGAGAGAGAGAGAGAGAGAGAGAGAGAGAGAGAGACAGAGAGAGAGAGAGAGACAGAGAGAGAGAGAGAGAGAGAGAGAGAGAGACAGAGAGAGAGACAGACAGACAGAGAGAGAGAGAGACAGACAGAGAGACAGACAGATAGACAGACAGACAGAGAGAGAGAGAGACAGACAGAGAGACAGACAGATAGACAGAGAGACAGACAGACAGGCAGAGAGAGAGAGAGAGAGAGACAGAGAGAGAGAGAGAGAGAGAGAGACAGACAGACAGACAGGCAGGCAGACAGAGAGAGAGAGACAGAGAGAGAGACAGACAGAGAGACAGACAGGCAGGCAGGCAGAGAGACAGAGAGAGAGAGAGACAGACAGGCAGACAGGCAGGCAGGCAGAGAGACAGAGACAGACAGAGAGAGACACAGAGAGAAAGAGAGAGAGAGAGCGAGAGACAGACAGAGGACAGACAGAGAGACAGAGAGAGAGAGAGACAGGCAGACAGAGATACAGACAGAGGACAGACAGACAGAGAGAGAGAGAGAGAGAGAGAGAGAGAGACAGACAGACAGACAGACAGACACAGACAGATAGATAATGTCTGTGAAACATTTAAGCTAAAGATATCACATAAATTGACGTCCACGGTACAGTAATAAACACAGGACAATAAGAAATCTAATACGATTAAATCAAAAATAAAAAAAACGAACCCATATCGTGAAGCAGT
>NW_026707504.1:20000-25340 GCF_902713425.1 Acipenser ruthenus
ACCCATCACTACTGCGTGCTGTACTAACCTCTGATACAGTCCTGTGTGCTGTACTAACCTCTGATACAGTCCTGTGTGCTGTATTAGGCTCTTATACAGTCCTGCGTGCTGTACTAACCTCTGATACAGTCCTGTGTGCTGTATTTGGCTCTGATGCGGTGCAGTGTGCTGTATTAGGCTCCGATACGGTCCTGTGTGCTGTATTAGGCTCTGATACGGTGCTGTATTAGGCTCTGATACGGTGCTGTATTAGGCTCTGATACGGTGCTGTATTAGGCTCTGATACGGTGCTGTATTAGGCTCTGATACGGTGCTGTATTAGGCTCTGATACGGTCCTGTGTGCTGTATTAGGCTCGGATGCGGTCCTGTGTGCTGTATTAGGCTCTGATACGGTGCTGTATTAGGCTCTTATACGGTCCTGTGTGCTGTATTAGGCTCTGATGCGGTGCAGTGTGCTGTATTAGGCTCTGATACGGTGCTGTATTAGGCTCTGATACGGTGCTGTATTAGGCTCTGATACGGTCCTGTGTGCTGTATTAGGCTCTGATACGGTGCTGTATTAGGCTCTGATACGGTCCTGTGTGCTGTATTGGGCTCCGATACGGTCCTGTGTGCTGTATTAGGCTCTGATACGGTGCAGTGTGCTGTATTAGGCTCTGATACGGTGCAGTGTGCTGTATTAGGCTCTGATACGGTGCTGTATTAGGCTCTGATACGGTGCTGTATTAGGCTCTGATACGGTCCTGTGTGCTGTATTAGGCTCTGATACGGTGCTGTATTAGGCTCCGATACAGTCCTGTGTGCTGTATTAGGCTCTGATACGGTCCTGTGTGCTGTATTAGGCTCTGATACGGTGCTGTATTAGGCTCCGATACAGTCCTGTGTGCTGTATTAGGCTCTGATACGGTCCTGTGTGCTGTACTAACCTCTGATACGGTCCTGTGTGCTGTATTAGGCTCTTATACGGTCCTGTGTGCTGTATTAGGCTCTGATACAGTCCTGTGTGCTGTATTAGGCTCTGATACGGTGCTGTATTAGGCTCCGATACGGTGCTGTGTGCTGTATTAGGCTCTGATACGGTGCTGTATTAGGCTCCGATACGGTCCTGTCTGCCCTGGTAAGCTCCAGTACGGCCCGGCGGGGTGTCTCTGCAGCCCTCACCTGTCCCGATGAACAGCACGTCGTAGCGGCGGTGGTCGATGGCGGAGACGCGGTCCACAGCGATCTGCGTGAAGTTGATGCTCTTCTTGACCAGCAGGGGGCGAGCGCTCACCTTGTCGTCCATCAGCGGGTGTTTCTTGGCGAAGTTCAGCGTGTTGTCAGGAAGCTGCAGGGAGCTGTTGAACCCGGACTCCCGGTGCCAGTTAGTGATGCACTGAGAGAGAGAGAGAGACGAGCACAGAGTCAGCACTGAGAGAGAGAACTAGAGACGAGCATAGAGTCAGCACTGAGAGAGAGAGACAGAGAGACGAGCACAGTCAGCACTGAGAGAGAGAGAGGAGACAAGCACTCAGGAGATGCAGTGTGGTTGCGCTGGTTAAAGAAAGGGAGGTTCAAATCCCGGCTCAGCCACTGACTCACTGTGTGTGCGTGTGTGTGTGTGTGTGTGTGCGTGTGTGTGTCCCTGAGCAAGTCACTGAACCTCCTTGTGCTCCGTCCTTCGGATGAGACGTCAAACAAATGAGGTCCTATTGGACGTGACTCTGCAGCAGCAGCAGCAGCAGAGTTCACCCTGCTAGTCTCTCTGGATAAAAGCGTCTGCTAAGTGACTCATTCATACCAATACTAATATGTGTGCTGTTTGCTGTGTTGGTGCGTCAGCGTGGTCTGTGAAGATCTCTAATCCCGGAGCAAACAGAGCAGCTTCCTGCAGAGAGCAGCTGGATCTGTTCTAACAGAGCGAGGTCGTGATGCGCAGAACGAGAAGAGCAAACATGCACGCACACACACACACACACACGAACACACACACACACACACACACACACGCGCACACACACACACACTGATACACACACGCACCAACACACACACGCACACGCACGCACGAACACACACACACACACACACACACGCGCACACACACACACACTGATACACACACGCACCAACACACACACACACACACACGCACTGACACACACAGACACACACACGCGCACACACACTGGGTTGTAAACAGAGTCAAGTCTTTCCCTCTTCTCATCAGCTCCAGGAATCTTGTAAAGGAAGGCTTACCCAACGCTTCCCAGTCCATCTCTTCCATTAGCACTAGCAATGGGATCACGGGACCCCTCTTAAAAAGGCACGCCAAGCCAGGTTTTAAAATCCATTCTCTCTCCTCTTATTATAAGCACCAGTAATACAATCACAGTGTGGACTAATGCTTTCAAATCCCTTTGGAACCCATCTAATGAGAATCAGGTTTTGAAATCCATTCACTTGAGCCTGCTTGATAACTCTAGCTGCTGCTATGGAAGAGCTGCTCTTTATTTAAAAAGTACAGATTTCTCTTGCAGTTGCAATGCAGACTCATTTTGCAGGGCTGGGAATCAGACTCCTATTGCACAGCAGTGTCACCCAGTCCAGGTTTTACTAGCAGCTTGATCAGCCCCCAGTGTGTCTAGGTAACAAGCTCAGGGGTGTCTGATTATTAAACTCCTAGTGAAACCAGGAGCGGATCAGACTTGCTGTGCAACGAGGAGAGAGAGAGAGAGAGAGAGAGAGAGGAGAGAGAGAAAGAAAGAAAGAAAGAAAGAAAGAAAGAAAGAAAGAAAGAAAGAAGAAGGAGAGAGAGCACAAGACAGTACATGTGAGAGAGAGTGTGCGGGAGAGAGAGAGCATGTGAGAGTGAGAGAGAAAGGGTGAGAGACCATGCTCGAGAGAGAGGAGAGAGAGAGAGAGAGCTCTGTACTCACCGCTCCAGGTCGAGGGACGGGGCACCTGGTTGGTATAACGCCCCCACTTCTGTGCCGGCTCACGGTACTCCTTGTAGGGGCCGTCGAAAACCTTCTTGATGTCATCGATGTGGTACTGACACACAGCGGAGACGTCCACATCACCCCTACAGAGACACAGAGACACAGAGACAGAGTGAGGGGTCTGCCACTGCAGCACTGACACACAGCGGAGACGTCCACATCACCCCTACAGAGACACAGAGACACAGAGACAGAGTGAGGGGTCTGCCACTGCAGCACTGACACACAGCGGAGACGTCCACATCACCCCTACAGAGACACAGAGACAGAGTGAGGGGTCTGCCACTGCAGCACTGACACACAGCGGAGACGTCCACATCACCCCTACAGAGACACAGAGACACAGAGACACAGAGACAGAGTGAGACACACACATGCGCACACACACGTATGTACGACACACGCACGCACACACACACACGGCTTACCACTGCGCTCTGAACACTGCGTAGAAGGAGGTGTGCTGCCAGCCCCCGTCCTCCCCCCAGCGTGAACACGGCCTGCAGCTTGTTGAAGTGGACCTGCCTCTCCGGGAGGGAGCACAGCAAGCGAGCCTTCAGGAACGAGGTCCACTTCTTCTGAAGAGTGCGGGCCCCTCCCACATCGCCCTGAGAGAGACGGGACGGGGGAGAGAGAGCGGTCAGTCCCATGCTTCAGTTTGGACAGCTGTTTGAGTGACTGAGCGACAGAGAGGGGTTTATACGTGGAGTTTAATTATTGCTACAAGCTGTGTGTGCGGAGTGGTGTGTGTGTGGAGAAGGAGGAGGTGTTTGTGTGTGTGTGTGTGTTTGTGTGTGGAGGGGGGGGGGGGTGTGGAGGGGGGGCTGATGCGGTTACCTTGCACACGCGGGCGACTCTGTCACCACCAGCTCACTGTCACAGTCCAGCTCGACGGCACGCTCGCTGAAGAAGAAGTAGATCTTATCATCGTCTCCCATCGGGCTGTCCACACTCTCCGACACGAAGGAGGAGCCCACGAAATCAGGCTCTGAGAGAGAGAGAGAGAGAGAGAGAGAGGGGGGGGGGGAGGAGAGAGAGGGGGGGGGGAGGGAGGATAGAGAGAGAGAGAGGGGGGAGAGAGAGAGAGAGAGAGGGAGGAGAGAGAGAGAGGGGGGGGAGGAGAGAGAGGGGGGGGAGGAGAGAGAGGGGGGGAGGAGAGAGAGAGGGGAGGGAGGAGAGAGAGAGAGAGAGAGGAGAGAGAGAGAGAGGGGGGAGGGAGGAGAGAGAGAGGGGGGAGAGAGAGAGAGAGGGGGGAGGGAGGAGAAGAGAGGGGGGAGAGAGAGGGGGAGGGAGGAGAGAGAGGGGGAGGGAGGAGAGAGGAGAGAGAGAGAGGGAGAGAGAGAAGAAGGGGAGGGAGGGAGGAGAGAGAGAGGGGGGAGGGAGGAGAGAGAGAGAGGGGGAGGGAGGAGAGAGAGAGAGAGAGAGAAAGAAGGGGAGGGAGAGAGAGAGAGAGGGGGGAGGGAGGAGAGGTTATTATATTGGAAATAATGCATTTTTCATCAGGACATTAATGCTTTTTTTTTCTTCCAAATGTGTGTCACGAACAACAAACTAAACGACACACACAAAAAATATATACATACATAAAAACATATACAAATCTAACGGCTTATTCCCATCCCTGATATTATTATTACTACTACAGGATGGAAATAAGGCTTTCAATAGCACAGCAGTGTGATTCCATTCCTGGTTTCACTGTGAGTTTAATAAATCAGACACACCTGAGCTTGTTACCTAGACACACTGGGGCTGATCAAGCTGCTAGTAAAACCTGGAGTGCTTTGCAATAGGACAGGTGTGAGGACTGGTGAACTACCCTCTTCTACCTAACCCCCTGCCCCCGGAGCCTCACCGTTGAGCCAGGACGGCAGGTACTCTGTCTTCATGGAGTAGTGCCCCCCCACGTTCCTCAGGACCACCGGCTCCGTCCCCAGGAAGTTATTGAGCGTGGCGGAGTAGAGCTCCCCATCTGCAAGCAAGCAAAGAGATGAACTGGGATCTCCACCAGAGAGGGAGAGCATTCAACTGGGGACTCTGAGGAGCAGAGAGAGGGAGAGATCTCCACCAGAGAGGGGAGAGCATTCAACTGGGGACTCTGAGGAGCAGAGAGAGGGAGAGATCTCCACAGAGAGGGGAGAGCATTCAACTGGGGACTCTGAGGAGCAGAGAGAGGGAGAGATCTCCACCAGAGAGGGGAGAGCATTCAACTGGAGACTCTGAGGAGCAGAGAGAGGGAGAGATCTCCAACTGGGGACTCTGAGGAGCAGAGAGAGGGAGAGATCTCCACCAGAGAGGGGAGAGCATTCAACTGGGGACTCTGAGGAGCAGAGAGAGGGGGAGATCTCCACCAGAGAG
>NW_026707505.1:0-25298 GCF_902713425.1 Acipenser ruthenus
CTGGTTAAAAGCCCTTTATCTTTAACCACTGGACCACACAGCCTCCTATAACAAAATCACACCCCAGATGGGACTCGAAACCACAATCCATGGCTTAGAAAGCCAGTGCCTTATCCATTAGGCCACAAGGGCTGACACGAAAAGCACATTTGGTAGTAATAAAGAAAGTGGGAACAATAGTATCGTGGTTTAATACATCATATCCAAGCCATCGTTGCTGTTCAAACACAGCAGAGTGTTACACTGGGAAAGGGCCGTACTTGTCAGTACGTATTTGACATTCATGTGGGAAGATTTAAGATTGTGAAGAAGTTTAAGTATGCTGCGTATTTGCGCATTGGGAACCTTACATAATTAGGTTTTTGATTAATGCCACTTTCTTACGGACAGTAATCAAGGTGACGATACAAGACCAGAGCCAATAAAGCAGTTATTTTCCTGTCCTTTCATTACCATATTCTAGTGTGCTTGTTCAGAATATGCGTGAATCGTGAAAACGTCTTGCGAATATGTGAACAAAGCCAGCATTCACTTTATTGATCACCATGTGGATTAACCGCTATTGGAACACAGATGATTGTGTTAAAGATGTTAATAGACTTTTAATGTACACATTTTAGAGCTAAACGTTTGTTGAGACAGTTCAAGCGCTGTAGCAGTGTTTAACTATTTCCTGGATGTTTGCCTTTTGGTCTTACTCTGGAAAAAGTAATAATAATAATAAAAAGTAGGCAAAACCATTTTTTGAGAAACCGCATTTGGGAGAAAAACTAACAGTTTGGAAACACATTTGCAAAGGCATTGGATTCTATTGTGGTGTTTCCGAACTGTTGAACGTTTCTCATTACATGCAGGTTTACTGGCTTGACAAAAAGGCGATTGACGAAAAGAATGCGGCCTGGATAGCAAAATCGCGTCAAGCTGAAATAGCTCAGTTGGGAGAGCGTTAGACTGTAACGGTCCCTGCTTCGATCCCGGGTTTTTGCAAACAGCACGACTAGGGCTATTTTTTCTTAATTAATTTTTTGAATTAAAAAAACAGCACATTTTTTCTTCAGTGTAATTGGAGGAAATAAAAACGTATTATAGTGCCATTTTCTAATGCGATAAAGAAATGCAAAAAGCATCATCTCTGCGTGGGCTTGAAACACCAAAATTTCGATTAACAGCCCAACGTGCTAACCGATTATGGTGTTTTATTACATAACACCTTTGGAGTCTCAACAGAACAGTGTGTATGCATAGAGCTAAAATGGAAACCAAATATATACGATTCAAATGGGAATCGTATTCCGATTTTAAGCACAAATCTGATAGACTTCACAGTGCAAAGGAGGAAGGCAGACAATGCAAATGAGGCAACTGGCTCCTACTTTTTAAATCATACGGGAAACTTGAACCCAATTTAGCTTTTAACCGCCTGCAGTTTGGAATGAGTTTGAAATGTTGTTGTAACACCTCACTGGGCAACAGCAATTGCATTATATGAAAGCTCCTGTCTATTTGTCAGCGGCACAGCTACCGGTGCCACTCAGAGTTGGAGGGAGACGGTCGGCCACTTGCCCATAAAACAATACTTTCCGGGATCATTTCTATAGTGATTTGCCAGCGAAATGCGTTTATAAAGTGTTTGGACTCTCTATCCACGAGGAAGAGTGAGAGTGTTCGTTTTTGAGCGTGAAGGAGACAGCGAGTGTTTTTTTTTTTTTTGGCCAACTGCTCCCTGTTATTGATGACCGCTCCAGTGTTCTTTAGGGGGCTGGAGGAAGCAGACACGTTCTGAGTGGGTATCTTGCCTAAAGGTACGCAAGACGAACTACAGTTGCAAAGCACTGCTGCTTTTTCGATGATTGATTAAAACTATCAATCTGACTGAAAACACGGATCACATTAATTGTGATCGGTTTGATACCAATAGGCTTACATGACAGGTATTGTGTATAGACAATGTCATATACATAGAAATGAACACGGACAGTGTTTTTTTAAGGGCTGACTCATTTTAATGTTCGAGAGATCTAGGTGTACTGGACAAATATACTGGATTTTTTCCATGTCGTAATTGTGCCGCCTGTGATAATGCGTTTGAAACTAGAGATAATGTGAGATAATGTCTGTTACTGGCGGATAGTTTACAAATGTACCCAATTATGTTACAACTTTTGTGTCTACGAAACATATCTGTAACATTTATGTAATGCCTGTGTGTTTTTTTTTTTCATGAAGTTAATTTGCTAACAGACTGTTCTGATTTGTTTCTAACCGTGAAGCGATCGCTCTGTTTGCCGTATATTTTCTGTCTGTAAGAGGAGTGTCCTTGTGATCCCATATAGAATGCGACGAAACAGGTCGCCCTCCTTAATATAAACAGATAAAGAATAAGTTCACGCACACACCAGGTGATTTACTGTAGCGTCAGACATTGGAGGTTCAGCAGTGTACTGCAGTGTTGTGCAAAGTCGTCAGTGTAAGTCAGGATGGCCGAGCGGTTTAAGGCGCTGCGTTCAGGTCGCAGTCTCTCTGGAGGCGTGGGTTCGAATCCCACTTCTGACAAATCTGTTTGTTTATTTATTTCTTAAAACGTCCACCGAATGCTTGGTAATTTGATTTGTTTTTCTTGTTAGTATTCAAATCACAAGGTCGTTAAATGAGAGAAAGCCACCGCAAGCCTGCACCTCACCACATCCTTCACACTGTTAAACTGCCTCATTATGACGTGGCCACTAATTATGCCTTTCCAATACTTTGAATGTGTTATTGTTCAGTTTAACATGAGAACATCTTGGTAGAACAATCATAATGTCCGCAGGACTTATTTTCCTCGGGTTCTAGTAGCAAGTTTTGAGTGTGTGGCCGGTTATCTCAGTTGGTTAGAGCGTGGTGCTAATAACGCCAAGGTCGCGGGTTCGATCCCCGTACGGGCCATGGCTTTTCTTCTTTAAAGAAACCACAGCATTTGTAATGGTGCCAAAATGAACATTCTTTAACAAAATGAACCGAAGCGATATGAAGTACAACCAGTAATATTTCAGACTTCTTGAGCTTTAAACATGTATTAACAATGAACACGTACAATTAAAAACAAAGCTTACGTAGTCGGCAGGATTCGAACCTGTGCGGGGAAACCCCAATGGATTTCAAGTCCATCGCCTTAACCACTCGGCCACGACTACATGCTCGCACGGTTAGTTGTGAAAATATTTAAAAGAAATAAACGACTACCGCAGTAATGCTGTAGATGGCAGTATAGGCTAACTAATGAACCGAAGTCAAATGCCTTTGTTAAAACTCTGTCAGATTTGTACAAGGCAAGCAAACGTGGGAAAAGTAAATACAATATACTTTCTGTTAACGTTCATAATAATGAATACATCTTTATTTCAAAATACGTAGCTATTTAACTGATCTTTTCAAAACACCCCCATCCACAAAAACAAAGTAGTTATTTATTTCAACTGAAAAACAGTTGCAAAGCACTGCTGCTTTTTCGATGATTGATTAAAACTATCAATCTGACTGAAAACACGGATCACATTAATTGTGATCGGTTTGATACCAATCGGCTTACATGACAGGTATTGTGTATAGACAATGCCATACCCATACGGAAAGAACACATATTTTCAATATATTATCAATATAGTCATTGTATACTGTTTTATATGTTACCTATATGCAGCACATATCCGTATATTTATGTACATATGTTCCTAATGTAAAAAAAAGCAAACTGTGAACATATATGTTTAAAAATATGGTGTAACTTGATTTGTATGCCATAAATATATACTACACATGTATTTACAAAAATGTGAGTTATTGCACTTATTCCAAATAAAAACAATAAAAATAAGAAAATTACAATATTTTTGATGTTTATTAAGAAAATAAAAGTATCAGTATTTTTATCACACACCACATTTTCATAACTCGTGTAAAATCACATCTGCTAATCTAAAAAGCATATATCAAATACATACAGGTTACATAAGATACAATATACCTTAGTTACACAAGGCACAATTAAAGCTACCTTAACACCAACATAATTTAATGTTAACATTTTACTAAAGATCAATCCTCAATAACTATGAGATTTTCTATCAGTTGCTCCAATCTTTTGGGGCATATTTTCAACCTGTTTACTCTAGTCTTTAACTCCAATTACAAATGTCTGCTAATTTATCTAAACTAAAACCACCTAATATAATTTTGTTCAAATACGTTATTTGGTTTATTCTTTAATTTGTCAATTTTTAGACGTGTTTACAGAGCAAGTACTTTTTCAAACCTGACTTTTTGTAACTCACATTTTCCTCTACACAAAAGAAGCTCTGCTGCTTTCACCACAGACTGCATCCCCCATTGCAATTGTTACATAACAGTAATCCTTGAGAATAAAAAATGCTGCACATAATTTACTGCAACACATTTGCAAAAAAAGAACATTCTATACCCCAACAAAAATAGTAACCCTGTCAGGTGTGGCAGAAATACCTGGGTTATGCATTGTGAACAGTTACTGTATTTTGGATTGTTACTGTTTCATTCATCTTGATGACAAAGATGGAAATAAGACTCCCACTGCACAGCAGTTGGAGCCATTTTGTGTTTTATGAGCTGCAGTAAAACCTAAAATGGACCAAACAGGTATGCATTAGGGGTCTTATTTCCACCTCTGATCAGATGTATAATTATATTTTATTATATCTCCAGTTTGAACATATTTTCATGAAATGACACAAACTGAAACTAGCAGAAACCTATCTGCACAGTTCAAAACGGTTTGGCTGTTTGCAAACAAAAGCAACAGTTTGGCCAGGTATATGTACAAAAACACATTTCTGCTGTATAACACAACTGTCCACTGCAACAAGATGGCCCAACTCAGGAGAAACTGGGAAAATGTGACTTAATCCTATGTTCAATGCATTATCAGAACATATTTTAAAATTCCTGTTCTGAAAGAACCTTCCTAATGCATAGCATTTTCTGCCACAGCCAAGATCCAAAATTACAAATGTTTCTATTGAGAAAAAAGAAGAATCTTTCAATATAACAGTATAGCTGTTTCTCTTCTTTGCCTTTGTGTATAGTTTTGTGTGAACAATTTCTTTTCCAATAACAATTCTGTCATAATAAGTTGCAATTATTGTTGGATCCACTTCATTAACAAAGCTGTGCAGTGCAAGATAATGCTCCCTTTTAAGAACTCTCTGACAAGATCGTCCCAAAGCAGCTCCACCTTCAATTTCCTCAGCAAACTTAATCTTTCTGTTTGTGCCTATGAAGTAGTTGAGTAACTCCCCTTTAGGTGTCCCAGCCATTTCAGTAGCATGCAAAGGCAAAGCCTTTTCAATCAGAAATTTCTTACAAATTTGCAAAGGTACTCCCTGTGTTCCTTTAATCATCTTGAGTAAACAGCCATTGTAGGATTCATATAAAAAAGCTGAATGTGCCCATAATGGACCCCAGTCTTTGACACTTTTCACCAGATGTAACAGCAAATGTACATTGTAGCTGACATGCTGAACTCCATAGAGTTTGTCGAGTAAAACAACAAACCGAACTAGTACATCACTACAGTAGTCAAGCTGGTTTGTAAAAATGCTTTCACCAAGCATAATTGAAACTGCCTCTACTAGTAAACACCAATGATTAAAGTACTTTTGAGGCTGAATTCCTTTAAGTACTGGAACAGTATAAAAAATCAACCATGCATACCATTCATGGGCTTTCCAATATTTACGCAATGTTACTGACCCGAGATATGTTACAAGGAGGTTTAATAGATAGAAGTCTAAAATCTAGGTTGTCTATGTGAGCTGCCAAGTAATATCTTTCTGTGTGATACTGTGAATCCAACCATAGGGCCATCATTTGTCTCACTACACCTAGTAGCACACAATGCATGTAGTCTGGTACAGAGTTCTCCACAATATCAAATTTTGGTATGTTGTACAGAACACTTGGACCTTTCACACCACAGATTGGTTGTTGAGAGTCTAGTGCTTGTTCAGCACATTCAACTGTTTCTATGTAGTTCCTCAAAGTAGATTCTCTCCGATAGGGATATACACGGACAAATCCTCTACCTTTTGAAACAGTGACACCAGGATTTTTGCAAAATCCACACCCCTGGTACCCATTAAACTGCATCATATTTTGCATTAGAGGTCGAGCTACAGAATCACAGACTGCACAAGTTGTGTATATCTTTGATATACGTTCATTACCACTAAGTGGATCTACCCATTGAACTCCATCTGACCATAAACTACGACACTCTTCTACAAAAGGCTCTAAATACACATTCATGTCAGGCTTGCACTTCCCAAACCACAAGGAAGCCATTAATATGTTCTTCAGTCTTTCAGTGGGCGTTAGCTCATTTAAAGAACACAACACTGGCCAAATACTAAGTGAAGAAGACTTGAAGACTGGCACACCATCGCAATTAAAACTCAAAGATAATCGGTCAAGTGGTCTTTCTTGGCTGTCTTGATCAACTAACAACCGTTTATATAGTACTCCATCATGTATATCTGAAAGCACATCAGTTTCACTGCAGACACTTCTTAAAAAACTGTTGTGCACAGCTGGGTCATTTAAAAGATTCTGAAGTTGGTGTCTTAGTGGAATGTAAAAGAAAAAATTCCCTTTTTCAATACAATCTTTTGATGTCCATCTGCTGTATTATTGAATTGTGGTTTGTCACACTTGAACAAAAGTTATTGTATTTCTTGCTCTTATTGTATTACTTGTATTGTAACACTTGAAATGTATTTGCTTACGATTGTAAGTCGCCCTGGATAAGGGCGTCTGCTAAGAAATAAATAAAGAAAAATAAAATAAAAAAATACTTCATCACAAACACTGCAAATTCCTGATGTAACACTGCTATCTAAATTAGAGCCACAGTTCTTACATATATAACAAACACGAATGACTTCTTTAACATCTGAAATCTGCTTCTCAAATAAGTATTTTGAAGTTGCAATCACATTTTCTTCACATATTACATTTATAACTTTCATAATGTCAGTTAAAGCTTCACTGTTTAATTGATGTTTAGCTTTCAGGGCAAGAAGTAGGAGTTGGTTCTGTTCAAGAGATGATTCTGTGCTTTTGAGAATGTCTGAAGATACATGGAAACAAGCAAAAGTAATATTACTGTTAAGAATACAATTAAGGTGTAAAAAAATGTGGTGTTTTATTTATATAGAAAAAAGTAAAGTCAGACTATTATGATAACAAGAAGTACCCTATGAAGACGGAAGGCACAAAAATGTTTTCAGATATTTGCAGAACTGTTAGATGTTTTATGATGTTAATATGCAGAGACAAGCTACCTATCACTTACATGACTGTCTGTAATGCTTTCTTCAACTCCAGCATCTTTAAGCTCTAAAGGTATGCTTCTCTAAAAACAAGAACAATAAAGTCTTAAATACATATATTGAAAAATCAAACTTTATTGAAAGTTGTAACAAATTCACAATCCTTTTCAAAAGAAATGTATTATTTCTATTTGGCTGAAAGGGTAATCATAACATGCAATACCATAATTTTCCCTAGCAACATACTTTCCTTTTTAATTTAACTTCAGGTGTGAATTATCCTCACTTTCTGATGTATCCTAGTTTGCAATAGGTACCTGGGTGTGGATTTTGCAAAGATCCTGACATTACTGTTTCAAAAGGCAAACAATTTCTAGTGTATATCCTTACTACTGTAGATGGAAAGTAATTTTAGGAATCACAAAGAAACAGTTGAAAGTGCTAAATAAGTATTTTGATGCAACATTTTAATTTAGGAAACTTACATGTTGTCTTTCGTCAGCTTCTGTATCTGATGGCTCCACATCACTGGCTGCATTAACAGCAATGACACTCTACAAAAAAGAAGCGTTAAATTTGAGCATTCAGGACTTGTTTTGAAGATCCTGAATATCACTAGTCCACAGCTACTATATCTATGAAACTATGGGTTAATCTCCATATACAAAATACTTTTCACACACACTTTAAATTTACAACTAAACTTACATGTTGATGTCTTTCGTCAGCTTCTGTATCTGATGGCTCCACATAACTGGTTGCATTAACAGCAACGACACACTACAAGAAAATAACATTATATTTAAACATTCAGGACTGGTTTAGCATCACCTCGAATATCACTAGCCCTTGAGGTGGATTGTTATTTTGGTCTTCAAGACCAGTGCTTCTCAACCTTGGTCCTGGAGGAGGCCCACTGTGTCTGCTGATTTTCGTTACAACAACATTGTCAGTTACGTCAGTGACTGTGGTCCTAAAGTACCCCTATGCCTGCTGGTTTTTGTTCCAGTTGAGCTCTTAATTACCTAATTGGCTTAACTGAAGCCATTTAAACCTTTTCCCAGGTCTTTTGTTGTTGATGAGTTACAAGGAGCTGGATTGTGGCCCTCCAGGACTGGAAGTGAAGAACACTGATCACTCTAGCCTTTAACTTAATCTTTATATGTAGGGGCCTATCCATCCGAATTTTTTTTAGCACATTTATTAACAGAAAAATTGATGGTATGTGAAATCATTTCAGCTGAATAAAAATATAATGTTCCACCGTAAAATAATAAAATAAATGTATTTATTAAAATTATAGAGATAATTGAATGTTCACAGATTATTAGTTCAGAAAAAATAGTTTTTTTTTATCTCTTAAATAGAATTAACATCCAAACTCAGTTGTAGGTAAACAATGTCTATTTTTTGGATTGATTTTATAATTATACGTGTATGGCTGCATGAAGCTTACCTGAGAATCTGATATTTTAGTAACTTTGGTGCTTCTTGCTGGGTAGTCCACGTTTCCAGCCGTTCTTTTTCTGTAAATGTAAATCAAAAGGCAATAATGACATACTGTAATTAAAATATTTTAAAAAGTATAAACATCTTATTATTATTATTTTTACCTGTTTCTCCATCTCGATGCTGTTCTTTTTGGAACTGCTTATCTAGGTTTACTTAAATACTGTTTATAAGATTGTAAACTCATCATCCAAATCTCTTCATTTGCAAAACTTTATGCAGTGCGCTTGCAGATTCAGAAGAAGAAAAAAAACTGTAACTGATGGGATATGTAGTACTTTATACTTTGGTGGTCTATGCGATTACACCCTGTTGGTGTTATTAAGAACGCCAAGTAGCAGAATGCAGAGCGGGACTGTTTTTTGTGCAGTGACCTGTTGGGGGGAAAAAAAACGCGCAGAAAATTTAAAAACGGACGAGAAGGTGATGCACGCGTTGGTGAAGTGGGAAAGCGGGGTCGACAAAGACTCTTACAGCGTGATTCCAACTGCTTGGATTCGCAATTTTGATTTATTCAGCATTGCTGATGATGACGAAGAGACTACTCGAAGCTTCAGAGCAGAGTGGAGCGACACAAACAAACCTCCAAAAGGTGGATGGCCTGTCCATGAAGCGCAGATCATTATGACTGGTAAGTATGTTTTTTTTTTAAAAAGTCTTTACACGGTATTTGATATATATATATATATATATATATATATATATATATATATATATATATATATATATATATATATATATATATATAATATCACAGTATATTTGAAATGAAGGTTTATTTGATTAATTTGTTGTACTTCGTTCATACTGTTATAACATGGTAGGTGGTGCTGAGGGCGCTAAGCACTCGTCACACTTGACGACTGGCATTTGTAAGAACTATTTACTGTGTGCTGTGCTTTACAATAAAATCCCCAAACCCACAAAATAAATTAAACCAGATTTAATTTAACTTCGGTTTTGATTCAGTGTTGGCTGTCCATCTTCATTTGTATGGTCAAAGCGCAGTATTTTTATGACAAATAAATATAATCCCCAAATATCTGTACATAATGCAGGGTTTTATTTATTTCATTTTTATTTTTATTTTAGGAAAAGAAGGCGAACTAAGAAGAAAACTTAATGACCTAACGAAAATGCCCTCTCCTAAAAAGAGAGTACCTAAACCAAACAAAAAACTTCAGATTTCAAATGACAGTGACCTTGATGAACTGTAGTTACCGGTGAGATGTACTGTACTTCAGATATTAAATAAATGTATTGCAGTATTTTTTTTTTATCATTTTCATTCATATATATATATATATATATATATAAGTAAGTTGGTTGTGTGGGTTCAGTTTATAAGATGCTTTTTTTAATTGTCTAGTTCATAATTTCTAAAGTTAAAGTGAACATTTTACTTATTTTTTTAACTAAAATTAACGTGCGAGCTGTTTCTTGATGAAATGTGATTGCAAAAAAGTGTATATATATATATATATATATATATATATATATATATATATATATATATATATATATATATATTTCAATTTAAACTTTTTTTCTCTCTGAATACAGCACAAAATAAGAAAGAAAACCGATGGAGCTTCAAGAATTAGATCCCATAATATTCTACAGACATTTCAAGAGTCCAGTGAAGTTGAGCTACAGCAAAAAGTTAAGCAGCTCGAAAAGGAAAACACTAGACTTAAAAATGAGAACCAAGATCTTCGAAACTGCATGGTTGATGGTAAGTTTTTTATTTATAGCAAATAATTCCTTACCTTGATAAATGTTAGTCTTCAGTAATTTAGATTCCATGTGTGATTTTCCTGAGTAATGTATTATAGTTGATCATACTGAAGTAATCTAGAACCACAATACAGACTCTTAATGTGCACTGTCTAATAGTTTAATAATACTGTTTATTAAATAAATTAAGTTTTTCAACATAACTTGTGCAAATCCTCTACATTAATGACTATATGCATTACATTAGACCTGGTAATTCTTGTATTGTCTCTTTCTTTTCTTTTTTTCTATTTTATTTGTAGCTAATGTTAATGACCCACAAAAAGGTCAGTTTGCTAATAACATACAGCAAGTCTCTCAAGTATAATTGCAGGCATTGATGGTTTTGTTTTCACTTTGTATTAAATATATTACTAAAAATGATTAGCATTTAATACTAAGGTTTTTTCCCCAGAGATTCCAGACATTTTGGAAAATCTGAAAAAAATTGTAACAAAAGCCACGTTTATCAATGATGAAGCCAAAAGAGTGTCACCATCAAGTGGTTCTGACAGCCCCACACCAAACTGTTCTGACTCTGACAAAGAAGCACCAAAACAGGTATAACACTCTTGGTCTAAAATATTACAAAGACAAGGTAAATATATATATATATATATATATATATATATATATATATATATATATATATATATATATATATATATATATATATATATATATATATATATATATATATATATATATATATATATATATATATATATATATATATATAATTATTATTATTTATTTCTTAGCAGACGCCCTTATCCAGGGCGACTTACAATCGTAAGCAAAAACATTTCAAGCAAGTAATACAATAAGAGCAAGAAATACAATAACTTTTGTTCAAGTAAAGTACAAGTTTGACAAACCACAATTCAATAATACAGCAGGTAATAGTGATAGTTACATCAGGATATGATTAAATAGTGATAGTTACATCAGGATGTGATTAAATTCAAAGTACTACAGGTTAAAAACTTGGCAGATTACAGTATTCTGAAGTACAGGATTAAATGCAGTAAAATAGGGCTGATAAGAGCAAAATAAAGCACATTTACATGAAGGGTGATAGTGTCCCAGGATACAAACAGAGGAGTTCTACAGGTGCTCTTTGAAGAGGTGAGTCTTAAGGAGGCGCCGGAATGTGGTCAGAGACTGGGCAGTCCTGACATCTGTAGGAAGGTCATTCCACCACTGCGGAGCAAGGGTGGAGAAGGAGCGGGCTTTGGAGGCAGGGGAGCGTAGCGGTGGTAGAGCCAGTCTTCTAGTGCAGGCGGAGCGGAGAGGTCGAGTGGGGGTGTAGGGAGAGATGAGGGTCTGGAGGTAGCTGGGTGCAGACTGGTCAAGGCATCTGTAGGCTAGTACAAGAGTCTTGAACTGGATGCGAGCGGTGATCGGGAAGCAGTGGAGCGAGCGGAGTAGTGGAGTAGCGTGGGCGAAGCGAGGCAGAGAGAACACCAGGCGGGAAGCAGAGTTCTGGATGAGCTGGAGCGGACGGGTGGCGGACGCAGGGAGGCCAGCCAGGAGGGAGTTGCAGTAGTCTAGGCGGGAGAGTACCAGGGCCTGGACCAGGAGCTGGGTAGCATAGTTGGTGAGGAAGGGTATTAATTAAGTATATATATTGAAAAAATGTATTAGTTATGAACAATCTAATGATGCTACATTATCAGTTATTTTCATATTTATAGTTGATAATAAGAATGTGATTGAGTTATGGGTGTCACAGATTCACTTTATTTATTTATTTATTGTAAATGAATAGACTTAGAATTGAGACATACTGTGGTTTTTATAACAAATTTCTGTAACAAAATCACAGCCTTACTGATTATGTCTGAGTATTCCACTTAACATAATATAAGTATAGTTTGGGGATGAACTTGTTTTTTATTTACCATTGTCTTTTAGGTGGAAATATTCCCAGGCACTGGAGTGTATATTGACTAACTGTCCAGGATCCTTGCAGAGAGGTGCAGCACGAATACATCATATGTAAGAACCCTGACGGTTGCTGTCTTTGACATTCCAACATTACTAAAGAGCAATCTTCGTGGTGGTGGCAGCAAGAGAGATCCAACTTCGGAGAAAAAGACACCTCTGGATCGCTTAAAGGTGGAAGCCATATATGGTATGTAAATGCTGTTGTACAAAATTTCTAACTCTCCGTTTTAACTCTGTAGAACAAAAAGGGTTAGCATTTCTAATGTTCCTTTGGCCTTTGTTTTAGTTTCAGAGACTAGAGTTAATTTATTAATAAATAATAATACCTTACATGTAGCAGCCAGAAAGATCCCAAAGTGCTTTACAGACTCACTTCACCCACCACTCAAGTGCAGCACCCTCTGGGGTGCAGCCATTTTGTACCAGCAGATTACTACACAGCAGTTAAGGTGGAGTCATAAGAAATTTGTTAGACCTGATTGAGGAAAGCCTGACTTGGAATTTAGCCACCTCACTCTTTCAACAACACCTTGTAAATCACCTTGGATTAATGCTTCAGACATATGAATACATAATAATAATAATAATAATAATAATAATAATAATAATAATAATAATAATAATAATAATAAATAGTGTCATGGGATCTTTGACAAATATAAACTTTCATGTCTCATGTAAATTTGACTTTTGAGCAAATACTTCACATTTCAGTCCAGTTGTGCCACATCAATGCAATGCTTAAGCAAGGTATTAATGGAGAAAAAACTGCCTTTGCATAGCTGCTTCCCCAAGTACAGATTTTACTATGAACTGTAGTGTAAGACAAGTTTAAGAGCATACACCAAAACATTTAAATACACCCACACACAAAAATGTTGTTGATTTACTGTGGCAATATGTAACTAATGAACCCTTCTCAAAGATATGTGGTACGTTTTTTAAAAGATTTTTATATATCTATGTGCAAGTCGTTAAATCTATGTGATCAGTGTTTTTTAGTGGCTACCATGAAAAAGTTTCCCTGTACCCCAAAGCGTGTAATTGGTGGTGCAATTAACAGCAAGATAAATGAACTACGACAGAATGAAACCAGAGTGAAGATTTGAAGGACCAGATCTGTATTTTTGTTTTGTTTTCAACAGGGTTGGGGTCAATTCCAATTCCATTTTTAATTCCCTTTTCAATTCAATTCCAATAAAGCCTGTTCTGTGAATGCAAAAATGAATTGTAATTTGGAATTGATTTGAAGGAGGAATTGGAATTGAAAAACAGAAATTGACCCCAACCATGGTTTTCAGTGAGTGTTGTACAAATTGATATGTCAGGGCTTTTGTAAAAACTTTTTTTTTGTTTGTTTTTGAAGACAAGCAATTTTTTGGCTGTTATCCTTTTGGGTATTGTTTAAAAAATAAGTTGTAATACTTTTGAATAGCACAGTATTTCAAAGTTATATTACAAAAACTGCATAGGACCATTGTGCTTCTTGTCTGTCCTGTCAACGTTCTTTAGGTGACCCCAATTTAATTGTAAATGGGGGGGGGGGGGGGGGGAATAAGAGTAAAGGTCTGAATTCTCAAAATTTTAAAATTGTGATTTATTCTTCAAAAAAACTGTTTATCCGTTAAAAAAAAGTTTGCCGAGTGATATAAGTCATATGTAATGTAATAGTAGTTCTAAACTAAGCATATTACATATGAGCTCATTACATAAAGTAATGTAAATGTTACTTATTTTTGAATAAGTGTTGAAAATAAACAAACATTTTGTGTATAAATCTTGTGTTATCTTTTCTATGGAGGAAGGAAGTGTCAGTGTAGCATTCTATTTTCTGGTTACAGTGTGGGGTATGTAAACCTTTGACGACAACTATATTTATAAATGTTGTGTGTATATTTTAATGTTTTCACGTTTTTCTTCATTGGTTCATGGATATGAAAATATGTAGATTTGTATAGAACATTCACGAAATGAAGGGGTATATTTCCATTATAAAAAACAGTACATGTAAAGTATAAAAAGTATACATGCATTTAACTTATAAAAAAAATCATATTTATACTATAAGGAACATATTTAAAGTATAAAAAGAGAATATTTAACTTATAAAAAAGCATATTTAAACTATAAAACAATCATTAAAAATATATAAAAAAACATTTAAAATAAAAAAAAAAACATCTTGAATAACTTATAAAATAAATCATATTCAAAGTATAAGAAACACATATTTAAAGTATAAAATAGGCATATTTAAAGTGTAAAAAAAGCATATTTAAAAAATAATTAAAATTATATAGAAAAAACATTAAAATTATAAAGAAAAAAGCATATTTAAATGATTAAGAAAGCATATTTAAACTATAAAAACACATATTTGCAGTACAAATAACATATGGGGAGCAATGTATGTTACATATACAAACACATAAAATCCTTATATTGTACATACTACAAAAAGGGGCCAATTTTGTGCCAAAACCACATATGGTTTATATATGAACATATATAAATACACATACAAAAGCAACATAAAATATAACAGGCATATAAGTTGAACATATATTGCTTTTAATATATGTAAAATATATGTTCTTTCCGTATGGGTGAATTCATTACAAGAACTGCTCTGTAAAAAATAATAATAATACATTCTGTTATATTTTGAATTACACTATTTTTTCTGTTAACAATTACAGTATTTTCTCCTGTAAAACTATGGATCACTCAGGATTGGAGGATAGTCTAAAAAGGGGCGTGTCTATGTGAGTATCTATCTCTATAAATTTGTCTGAACACGTTGAACTGGTCGTCAGAGAAAAAAATCTTCTGTTTTGAAGAAAGAGAGTGGGAAGCAGGGTAAATTCGCAGAGAGAAAGGTAAGAACGAGAATTCATCTGTTTCTGTTTTGGGTAGGGCGACGACCACCGGACGTCCCGGTTTAGCCGGGACAGTCCCGGTTTTCCATCAGCGGGCCCGGTGTCCCGACATTTTGTTCAAAATCGTTAAAAAGTCCAGATAACATAATATGGCTACTTAGCCACGCATTATGAAATTAGCTAGCTGCTTTAAAATAAAGATAATATAAAAGTGAGAGGCTGGCTATTTAAATAACCATTCAAATACCCGAAATTGAAATGGTTTAATTAATCTAATCATCTATTTAACATTGTGTCCCGGTTTGGAGCTTTGAAAAATCTGGTCACCCTAGTTTTGGGCCTAGAGATGACTGTGCATATGATTTAAACGGTGCGTAGGAATGGAAGGTAGTTTAAGACTGCGTTTATTTATTTTATTTATTTTAATTCCCGGTGGCTTCTGTTCATCTCCGTGTCTTTTTTTTATTTTTTTTGATAATATAGTTTTTAATTTTTTTTCATAAATGGAGTGATTCGTCTTTTTTTTTTTTTTTTTTAAACCGACATTTTGGAAATGGGTTGGAATATTTCCGTAATTAAAATATGATGTGCAAACAATATAATACAGTTTCAGGAAGTAAATACGGGCCATTTCTTTATTTCAGTTTTATCTGGAAAATACGACTTTCGGAAACTTTTCCCGCCTTAGAAGCAATGTCATTTGAATGAAGTCTTCCCGATGACGTTATTTTCCGTATTGAACATGTTTAGAAAGTTATGCAGGCAGTGTCATCCGGTGCTTCCATTGTGATTGTACTCTCTCTGTACTTTTGTATTTCTGGCAAGTGTACAGGCGTCAGGGCCTTAGTCTATGTGGGGCCCTAGGCGATAACCACCCCCACCCCCCCAAAAAAAAACCCCAAATTAAAAATAAAAAAACCCTCCACATTATGTCAATAAAACGGTAGGCTGCTGCTAACCTTCAGTAATCAAGTAGGCAAGCCATACTGCACTGTAAACCCTAACAGTTGCTTTTACTCTTAGAAATTAAGTGAAACTAACACCATTTTTGTATTTTGTTGGTTTAACTAATTAAGTTTAAGTGTATCTTACTTTTATTTTGAAAAAGTAAATAAACTTTATTTCTTTGAGTACTAAATTAAATAGACTTCCTACGGCACGCGCACTATGCTCCACTTTTTTCCCTCCCACGCGACAGTTGAACGTTTCCAGAACATTCTAAGAGGAATGTTTACTGCTTGGTATGTACACTTTTGAACACATTGAGATGTTCAGTTTTGATTTGTAGTTTTTGTGATGTGTGTTAATATTTGTTGATTTTTCACATAATTTTGGAAGTAAAACCATATTTATGCCTATAGGAGCCGGGAGCTTTGATTTAAGTTATTTTTTAATTATTGCATCTAGCTAGCTGCATATTTTACAGACTTAGCTTTAATGTATTTTGCGCTTTATTGTGTGTAATTGATAAAATAAATATGAACTAATCCGTGAGGTAACTAGCTGAAGCTGAACGAGCTAGTCACATTATCCCACAGTAAATGCCACGTTTTGTAAGTCGCTGCAGTCGTAGCACTAATCTCCATTGTGTTCTAACTTCTCCACGGGATAACCTAAAAAAGCCTTGAGAAGCGTATTTCTACCAACAAAAAAAAGCGTGGAGTTTATTCTCAAAATGTCACAAAAAAAACGTTGTAGTTCTCATTTGTACCAAGTTACGCAAGCCAATAGTTTGATTAATTTTTTTCTTTTTCTCTGGCTGTTTATTATATATTACCAAGTTCTGGTATTTTGCCAAGTTTATTTTCATAGTATTAGGCCTATTACTTACTGCATTAGCTGTAGTTTGTAATACATTTTTCACAACGGCATTTGCACGTCACGTTTAATAGGAGAGTAGTGGTCATTAAAGGCATGCAACCAACGTGATGGAAATGTGTAATTATCTTTTTTTTCAGGTGTTTGCAGAATTCAATTGAATTGCAAATGTTTATCTGAAGGAAGTGTTTTTTGCTGCTGTTGATCGACACACACCAGGACTGCTGGAGAGATTCAAGGGGAAAAAAGGAACGGCGGGACAGACCTTGACAGAGTTCCTTAGGCTACTTGACCCACAGGTAAGGTGTTACAGTGGGGGTTGGAATGTCCGAAAATAGGTTTTAGATTTGACAGTGTTTCCACTGGCTACAATTAATTGGTACAATTCAATGGTCATTTTGAGAAAATAAATAATTTTAATATCATAGGAAGTAGGGGTGTTGGTCATTTACAGTTTAAATATTAACAAAGTGTCCAGGGTAGGGTTGGAGGTCAATTCCTGTTTTTCAATTCCAATTCCTCCATTAAAATCAATTCCAATTCCTTTTTACATTCACGGCATAGGCTTCATTGGAATTGGAATTTAATTAAAAAGGATTGGAAGTGGAACTGGAATTCACCCCATCCCTGGTGAAAGTTTGTAATTTTGCTACATCCGTTAAACTTTTAAAAAAGCGAAAGTCAAAAAGTCTCTCCAGTTTAAAGGTTATGTGCACACAATTTTAACTCCTGAAACATCACTGTCACAGTCAATCCTTAGATTGTAAACGCTTGTCCTGGCGAAATGTTTCTTGTCATTATTTCAAATTTCATCCGCATAAATAACTGAAATAGTAAAAATCAAAGGTTTACATTACACAGAACAGCTAACAGGGAAATAAAAACGATGGATAAAAACAAACTTTATATTATTATTATACTTTTACTACACAGTCAGGGTATTTTGATTTTAAGGACAATAAATGGAATTTCACTGTTCGGATATTTTTGTTAAAAAATAATATTAATACTTGAATTGTCAGAATTAGATGATGTTGTAAATGGTTGTATTTCTCACTAGACTTTCTGTGTGATTGTGTAATGTGTACATGGTCCCGTTTGTAGGGTATTAGCAGTACTAGTATTAAAATCCTTTTTACCATGGGCTTTAAGTTCACAACAGTTCATTTCACCAAAATAAAAAGTAGTACAGCATTTGTAATAAATTAAGAGAAACGTATGATAACCTCTCCCCCCCCCATTCTCTTCATTTGTTATTTATTATTAATTATTGGAGTCTTTAATAATCACAATAACCACAAAGTGTGATTTCATTAGTTTTATTAAACAAATAGAGGTATTAAACAGGCCATAAAATGTAATTATATATTTAGAATAATAATACATATTTATTTCATATAGCACCTTACAATAGTTTCAAGGCAAAAACAATTAAAAACAAAATAAATAATAAAAACAGTCAATGCAGGCAATAGCAGTTAATAAAAACATTTAATATAGGTATCAATTAAAATGCAGTGTAATACAGGATATGATGTAGTAAAGACAAAAACAAAATATCAAGATTGAACAAGATTATAAAGTGTTTTTAATCAGGTTTCTATTTATAATAACTTTAGTTTTAGTTTTAGGTCTGGATGGAAGATCTGGGCCAGAATTCTTTCCTGTAAAAAAAAAAACATGAAAAAATTGAGTAGTACAGTACTTAGAATGAGGGAACTAATGAAATCTTGCTCAAAGATCAACTTAGAAAACTTCTTTATTTTCTTTGGCCACCATCACACTTGTTAATGACAGTAAAACAACTGAATCCCAGTTACAATTATGTGGCACTTACCTTTCTCTCCAACTCAGCTTTGAGTTTATTAATCAATTCATGAAATCAAAACTACAGTAACAGTGGCCTCGCTGTGGATCCGCTGTGCGAAAAAGGACAGATTGGCAGGAGCAAGTGTCGGAGGACGCGGGTTCCAGCCTCCATTTCCCAGAGTCGCCGGGGGGTTGAAACGGTAACCCAGAATCAAATAATAATAATTGGGCATTCCAAATTGGGGAGAAAACCGGGGTAAAAAAAACATTGTCAGTCATATAGCCTTACTTATAAGTACTTTATGATAAAGGAGAATAAATAAATACATTTGTGATGTTTTAGAGGAATTATTTTCAATGTTTTATATCTAACCTGGTGAAGTTTCTTTTTATTTTTCAGAATAGTAAGTCAGCAATATGTGCATTTTCGAAAACAAAAACAGGCCTCTGTCTATATCAGATTAGGGTAAAAGCAATTGTTGTAACTTGTAATGCTGTAATTTTCTGAAATTCATTTCTAAATGAAATGTGTTTGGTGATGGATGCGAGAGAGCTGATGTTTTCCCTCTATCTGTTTTACTCATCAGAATAAAGATAACACCTGTTACACCTTGCATGAAGCGAAACTTGACCAGCTGTCAAATTGGACTTCAAAGAAATTATTAAAACAAACCATTAAAGACGCGCACTGTAAGTACAATAATCAATAATAATATACATACACCTTTAAAAGAATATGCATTGTGTGTTTATGGTTGGCTCTTTGCAGACCACTTGCTCTACATTAGAGGTTTTTAGAGGCTCTGGAGCCAGAGCCAGCTAAAAGCAGTTGTTGCACAGTTACCTACTAAATATTAGCTCACATTGTAAGGGTGAAATCATATCAATAGCCATCGATAGGGCATTATTTTAAAGCTTGAGCATTTCCCTTCAAAATAAAGTAGATTGCAGAGTGGCACAAGCAGGCATTCACAGGCTGTGCCATGAAATATACAACCCCCACCCCTTTATCAATAATTGCCACTTTATTGACTACTGTATCTAAGGGTCAAATGACATAGCCTGGTTGTGTTGGGGTCATTTCCCTTGGTTTAAACCTTATATACCCACTCTCAACAGTTAAGCATACTATAGTTAAACCCACCCAAAGGATATAACCCCCCCACCCCCCGCCTGCCCGCATTGACTATTATAAAGCGCAAGACCGTAGTGATGGAGTGTGTTTCACTTTTGTTTTCACTCTGTCACAGTACAGTTGACCTCAACATGGGTCACACTGACCTCTACAGAAACGAGGATGGAAATGTGCTAGTCAGACAGCAATTCTAGTTAATTCTAATGCAACACTGCATTTTGAAGGCATATTTTTCTTTTGTTGTTTTAAAAGATAACCACAAGAGGATGGCTTCCCCAAAGAATAACGCTTCATCCAGTTGTGGATTGGAAGTTAAAGTAAGTTAGAAAATAACCCTAATGTATATCCATTTAATACATCCATGTTCGTTTTTTCAATCATAGTTTTATGTATACGTAATATTGGGAGCTTACGATCAATACGAATAATTACAAAAAGAAGCCGTGGTCAGCGCTCCTTTAAAGGGAGGGGCCGGTGATCATGTTAATAAAGCTAATAAGAGGTGAGAGAATGGATTTTAAAGATGGTCAGCGCTCCTTTAAAGGGAGGTGGAGGGGGGGGGGGCTGTATAGATATTCCCAGCACAGATGTTTTTTTTTTTAATGTTGAGATTCTTATTTGCTTTTTCTTCACAAGTCCGAGGCAGGTGACGAGAGACCTGATCAGGCTGTAGCCTCAACTTCAACAGTCAAGCGAAGCAGAAGCCAAACAAAGGATTCTTGTTATTTTCCATGTGAAGTAAATGGCTCTGGTGGGCAAACTGTGTTAGATTACATTGAAATGGGGGCTAGAATTAATTCCTTTAAAATGGGGGCTAGAATTAATTCCTTTGAAATGGGGGCTAGAATTAATTCCTTTAAAATGGGGGCTAGAATTAATTCCTTTGAAATGGGGGCTAGAATTAATTCCTTTGAAATGGGGGCTAGAATTAATTCCTTTAAAATGGGGGCTAGAATTAATTCCTTTAAAATGGGGGCTAGAATTAATTCCTTTGAAATGGGGGCTACAATTAATTCCTTTAAAATGGGGGCTAGAATTAATTCCTTTGAAATGGGGGCTAGAATTAATTCCTTTAAAATGGGGGCTAGAATTAATTCCTTTGAAATAGGGGCTAGAATTAATTCCTTTGAAATGGGGGCTAGAATTAATTCCTTTAAAATGGGGGCTAGAATTAATTCCTTTGAAATAGGGGCTAGAATTAATTCCTTTAAAATGGGGGCTAGAATTAATTCCTTTAAAATGGGGGCTAGAATTAATTCCTTTAAAATGGGGGCTTGTGGCAGTCTGGCTCGCAGTGGTGTGGTGGATGACGTCACGGACCAGGAAGTAACTGACTCCAAAACAGTGGATGGGCGGGTGAAACCGAGTGCAAAAGCACTCAGCGTATTTAATAATAAACAAACAAAAGATTTAAACAAAATACAAACAAAAGGGCACGAGGGCCAAACGAATAAATAAACAAACAAGTAAGTGCCGTGCTGGATAATCCAGCACGTATTAGCAATTGTTTTTTAAATGTTATCCCCGCTCCCCGCTCCCCGCTCCCCGCTCCCCGCTCCCCGCTCCCCGCTCCCCGTACTCTCTACTCCAACACCCCAACCCCCGAGTGCAGAGAGCTGCTGGTTTATATACTCTGGCCGAGGGATTTAACTAGTTGGTAATTATCTTATTATCCCTCGGCCAGAGTCTGCACGCGTTTGGTAAGGATGCATGACTGTCAGCTATTTAAATAATCAGTAGCTGATCAGCCATGCATCCTCACGGGGTTTTTAAA
This sequence comes from Acipenser ruthenus, assembly GCF_902713425.1. Classification (NCBI taxonomy): domain Eukaryota; kingdom Metazoa; phylum Chordata; class Actinopteri; order Acipenseriformes; family Acipenseridae; genus Acipenser; species Acipenser ruthenus. Next base: position 21,991 of record NW_026707505.1, read on the forward strand.
TAATAATAAAAGACGCGGCGCTTTCACCCGCGCCGCAAACAAAAATACAAATAATAATAATAACACTCCGCCACAGGGCTAGAATTAATTCCTTTGAAATAGGGGCTAGAATTAATTCCTTTGAAATGGGGGCTAGAATTAATTCCTTTGAAATGGGGGCTAAAATTAATTCCTTTGAAATGGGGGCTAGAATTAATTCCTTTAAAATGGGAGTTATAATGAATTCAATTTATATAGGAGCTATAATGAATTCAATTGATATAGGAGTTATATAATGAATTCCTTTGAAATGGCAGCTAGAATTAATTCCTTTAAAATGGGGGCTAGAATTAATTCCTTTAAAATGGGGGCTAGAATTAATTCCTTTAAAATGGGGGCTAGAATTAATTCCTTTGAAATGGGGGCTAGAATTAATTCCTTTGAAATGGGGTCTAGAATTAATTCCTTTGAAATGGGGGCTAGAATTAATTCCTTTAAAATGGGAGTTATAATGAATTCGATTTATATAGGAGCTATAATGAATTCAATTGATATAGGAGGTATAATGAATTCCTTTGAAATGGCAGCTAGAATTAATTCATTTAAAATGGGGGCTAGAATGAATTCCTTTAAAATGGGGGCTAGAATTAATTTCTTTGAAATGGGGGCTAGAATTAATTCCTTTGAAATGGGGGCTAGAAGCCTGGCCGGGCGCCTGCGGGCTTATAAACTGTGTGTACTATAAAATGTTTAACCAAATAACTTAGGCCTCAGAACTTCTGTGATACTGATAAGGTGTTTAGTTGTTCTCCGGAGTACTCTGTATGTGGCTTGCTGTAAATTCTTCATTAAAACTTTGATTTAACTCAATGCGTGGACTGAATTGATGAATTCCAATTTTCGTCCCTACGCGGGGGTGGTAGCGGTGAGCCGAGCCCAAAAATAATTGGCCATTCCAAATTGGGAGAAAATAATAATAAAAATAACTAAATTAAAAAAAAAAAAAAATACGTAGAATTACTTTTCATTTTATTTCGTACTGCATATCACAAACAAAAATATAAAGAACAATTAAAAACAAAGAATTAATATTGTACTGATGTCATTCACGCACGCATTGTACAATAACACAAAGCAAATTAAATATATACTTGCTTGTTTGTTTCTATTGTTTGTTTTTTGTTTTGTTTATACATTTTACAGCAGCTCTGCACACAAAAACAAAACAGATTGCCAAACTATCGCTTTTCTGACTGGAAATGTTCCTGTTTATCACAAAATGAAGACGATAGAATAACTACTTCAGCAGCAAACCTCCTCAGCCCCAGTTTTGTGAAGTGCAGCTTTCTGGAGGTCCTCTCCAAATCAGTGTTTTCTTTTCATGAAAAACAATGTCATTTTATGAATAATAAAAGTTTATGAAATTAAACTTAATACCTGTGTAGTAATAATAAGCAACGGTCAACCACAAACATAAAAATCCATTTGATTTTAATTAAAATACAGATTTAGAAATACTGACAGAAACTCAATACATGACAAACGGTTTGCGATAAGGAGTTGCCATATAGAATTTATTTTATTCTATACGACAGGCTCACATTTTTAAAGTTCTGCTACAAACGAACAGCTAGTCGTGTTTGTGAGCCCTCCTGCCTGCAATTTCAAGAAACTGAACAAGATACAATAATTGTAGCCCAAACAAACACGCCAAAACATTGGACACACAGCTCAAGATGCTAAGTCTGTCTATTAACTTTTACAGTATTGTAACCAATGACACCTAAAGCGGTCTTACAGTGCAGTGAAAACGTAAAACCTAAATTAGCCTAATATGCAAAAACCCGTCTCATTGGATCATCGTTTTATAGCCTATGTACTTTGGAATTGCACCCACTCCCTTGGAAAACTACCTTTAAGAATCAAATACAGGCTCGGAAATCACTCGCCAGTCAAGAGATGTGAAGATGCGCTGCCAATGCTACAGTCACTAGACTCCCCCTGCTGGTGACGCTCAGTAATCACAGGGGCATTAAGCCATTGATATAATAATTCCCACTTAAGACACCCTGAATAAAAGACTCTTGAGGTCTGGTCGTGATCGTATATCATAGATAGTTTATCTAATAAACAGGATCACATCTTCTGCTCTGTTGTGATTCTTATACATATTAGAGAGGAATTGGTCGTTTCGGTAAAAAATGTATCTGCATTTTTTTACCAATTAGTCTAATTAATTTGACCGATTGCATTGCCCGCCAAAAAAATTATAATGAACCCAGCTACCCTGAGGAGCGCGAGCTGCTAATTCAAACTGGGGGAGCTCGAGCTTGAGCTGCGAGTTTCAACGGCTGAAGCGGCGCTCCCTGAATTTTACAGCTTGGAGTTAAAGATAAAAAACAAAAACGATATTAATAAATATAGTTGTAAATAATATAAGATAAGGCAGTATAAATATAAAGTCTCGCTTACAACGGGAGGTTGTGTGAAAAATGTTCCACAGAATGGTCAAGATTATGAAGAGGAATCTGTGAAAAAAATGTTCAATTATCAGGTAAGTTTAAAAAATCTTATCGTGGTGGATAATAGATTTTTTTTTTTTTTTTTAATATTAATTTCAAAGAATACTTCTGGTTTTAATTTTTTATTTTGGTAAATTGAAATGAAGTTGATTTAGGTCAGCGGCTGTTGTGTTTCAATGTAATTTTAAAGTTTAAATATGAAGGAACAAATATATATGTAAAGTGTGTGGAAATTAATTTCTTATTAAGCCAGTTTATTTACTCAGAAGACGTTTTTGTTCCCCGTTCCCTGGCAACGGCGCTCTTTTCCTGACGCATGTTGTTATGAGGATTGTGATCGGGGCTGACCCGGTGATATTAGGGACTGTTAGCATATTTGGTCCGTGTACATTCCGGCCAATCGTTCTTGCATAGGCTACTAAATCAGAAAACCAGAAAACGACTTGTTTTTCTATTTCGGTTTTTCATAAAAACAAAAATCGACCCGTTTTTCATTTTCCAATTTCTGAGTTTAAAATACAAAAACGGATTCAGGCTTGTTTTCCCATTTTTCATATTGCTTTTTGTAACGAAGTATTCGAAATGGAATAATCTGTAATACAAAAATAAATAGACCATTAAAAAAAAAAAAAAGTACTGAGGCGTGCTCTACTCGTATCGAATGTGTCCCGGTGTTATGACGTTTTCCGCATTAATACATTGATATCTATATCTATGGATGCAACCCCCCAAGTGAAACAAATTGTGTGTGAAGGCTTATTATTATTAGTATTATTATAATGCACTGTACCTGAGTGATACAAGGAT
>NW_026707506.1:10000-12500 GCF_902713425.1 Acipenser ruthenus
AGCTGACATGACCAGAGGCGGAATTAGCTGACATGACCATGGGCAGAAGTAGCTGACATGACCATGGGCAGAAGTAGCTGACATGACCATGGGCAGAAGTAGCTGACATGACCATGGGCAGAAGTAGCTGACATGACCATAGGCACAGTTAGCTGACATGACCATAGGCAGAAGTAGCTGACATGACCATAGGCAGAAGTAGCTGACATGACCATAGGCAGAAGTAGCTGACATGACCATGGGCAGAAGTAGCTGACATGACCATGGGCAGAAGTAGCTGACATGACCATGGGCAGAAGTAGCTGACATGACCATAGGCACAGTTAGCTGACATGACCATAGGCAGAAGTAGCTGACATGACCATAGGCAGAAGTAGCTGACATGACCATAGGCAGAAGTAGCTGACATGACCATGGGCAGAAGTAGCTGACATGACCATAGGCACAGTTAGCTGACATGACCATAGGCACAGTTAGCTGACATGACCATAGGCGGAGTTAGCTGACATGACCATAGGCACAGTTAGCTGACATGACCATAGGCACAGTTAGCTGACATGACCATAGGCAGAAGTAGCTGACATGACCATAGGCAGAAGTAGCTGACATGACCATGGGCAGAAGTAGCTGACATGACCATAGGCGGAGTTAGCTGACATGACCATAGGCACAGTTAGCTGACATGACCATAGGCACAGTTAGCTGACATGACCATAGGCGGAGTTAGCTGACATGACCAGAGGCGGAATTAGCTAATATGACCATAGGCGGAATTAGCTGACATGACCAGAGGCAGAATTAGCCTACATGACCATGGGCAGAAGTAGCTGACATGACCAGAGCTCCAATTAAAAGTTACCTTCTTCTGAAGGGACAGATTTGCTATGTGTTACGGAGCGAGAGTTCCAGGAGGTCCCTGTGAACTCGTGGCTTCCTCCCTTAATGCAACTAGATGGCAGATACACTGGGGAGGTAGGTGCATATTACTAGGGGCACGGCATTTTCGATCAAAAAAATATTTCTAAGTCAGGACGGAGGTTCATTCTAAGGGCACGAGCGACCGATCTAAGCCGTGTGGGAGGCCCTGCACCCCGGTCAGGGTCCCCCTTCACCCCCTGGCGACATCCTCCCTTGGAAGTCTGCCCGGTGGCCCCCTCCCGCGCCCGGCGCCGGTTCAGGCCGGGCTGGAGGCCCCGTTCCTCGGGCTCAGGACCGGGCTAAGCCCCCTTAAGGACCTGGCCAAGCTCTGGTCACGTTGCGGGAAGGGGGGGGGGGTTGACCTCCCGTGCCCGGGCGCCCGTTCATGCGGGCCTGGAGGCTCCCATTTCCGGCTCGAGAACTGGGGTTTGCGCCCTTGGCTCCTCCGTGCGTTCCCTTTCAGTCTCTGGTCATGTCTACCTTCTCCGGAGGTGATTTGGGAGCCATGGTCATGTTGAGGGGAATTTTCGGAGGGAAATCCCTATCTTTAACATTATATGACCAGAGTCCGGACTTTTTCGGCTCCGTCAGAATCAAAGTTTTCAAAAAAACATGGTCATGTTCCCTATCTTTAACATTAGATGACCATGGCCACCTCGGGGCCGTTTGTGGAAGTCTGCCGAGGGCGGAGGCGAAACGGGGCTGCGGGGCGGCGGCGACTCCTGTTCCCAAGGACCCGGGACCTCCCTCCCTTCAGGGTCCCGCGGTCAAGGTACAACGGGGGGGTCCGCGGAGATTTCCGTCGACAGGGTTTTTTGATCAAAATGGTTTGACTAAGTCAGGACCCGAGGTGTCAGAATGCATGTGAAGGACCCGTTTGGAGCCGTCCTTTGGAGTCTGTGGCTGGGCAGGAGTTGACGGGATTCCTCCTTGTCTTCCCGGATGGTCTCTCTCTGTTGTGGGCAAAGGGTCCTTCACGAAATCCATACGCACGCGCGCGCATTATAGACCCAAGTCTTACCGTGCTTGATCTGAGGAACCCTGCCCGACCCACCCTACCGTGGACTGGGGTGAGCGGAGCCGAGTTTGGTCGCCACACCATCGCTCTCTCCGGATGGGAGTCCAAGGATCGGGCCGAACGCTTGAGACTTCACGGTGTTGTACGCTGAAGCCCGGGGATTGAGGTTCTATTTCTGGGCAGGATGTGAGCGCGCCTCGCACGTGTCCATTGAGAGGGGCGGTTCTCGTGCCGGTTTAGGAGCCAGGAGCCAGGTCGGGATGATTTCCATTGCGGTTAAGTCGCCTTGCCTGAGTTCCTTCCCCCCGATCCGCGCGTGTCCCGTCCCCCTCCCCCCGGGCGATGTCGATGCTGGTCGGTTGAGCTGTCGGGCCGGTTCCGGAGGCCTCGTGCCCGGGCAGGAGCCGTGTTGGGGGAGGATTTCCCGTGCGGTTAAGTCGCCCCTGCCTGCGTTCCTTCCCGGGGCGGAGGTTTTCCCACACGATTGGCTTTTACGTTCCGACTAGGGAGGGCCCCTGCGGGCCGGTGTCGCGCCGGTGTTCAGGCACGGCGGTTCCTCCCGAA
>NW_026707506.1:22500-25277 GCF_902713425.1 Acipenser ruthenus
CTGTCCCCGGGGCCGTGGAACCCTGCCCGGGGCGGTGGAACCCAAGCCGGGGCAGTGGGAGCAGAGGCCTGGGTGGTGGGAGCCAGCCCGGGGCCGTGGAACCCAAGCTGGGGCAGTGGGAGCAGAGGCCTGGGTGGTGGGAGGCGGGAACTGTCCCCGGGGCTGTGGAACCCAAGCCGGGGCCGTGGAACCCAAGCCGGGGCAGTGGGAGCAGAGGCCTGGGTGGTGGGAGCCAGCCCGGGGCCGTGGAACCCTGCCCGGGGCAAGTGCGAGCCATAGCCTGGGTCCCCATTCAGTAACATGACCATAGGCACAGTTAGCTGACATGACCAGAGGCGGAATTAGCTGACATGACCATAGGCGGAATTAGCCTACATGACCAGAGGCACAGTTAGCTGACATGACCATAGGCACAGTTAGCTGACATGACCAGAGGCGGAATTAGCTGACATGACCAGAGGCGGAATTAGCTGACATGACCAGAGGCGGAATTAGCTGACATGACCATGGGCAGAAGTAGCTGACATGACCATGGGCAGAAGTAGCTGACATGACCATGGGCAGAAGTAGCTGACATGACCATGGGCAGAAGTAGCTGACATGACCATAGGCACAGTTAGCTGACATGACCATAGGCAGAAGTAGCTGACATGACCATAGGCAGAAGTAGCTGACATGACCATAGGCAGAAGTAGCTGACATGACCATGGGCAGAAGTAGCTGACATGACCATGGGCAGAAGTAGCTGACATGACCATGGGCAGAAGTAGCTGACATGACCATAGGCACAGTTAGCTGACATGACCATAGGCAGAAGTAGCTGACATGACCATAGGCAGAAGTAGCTGACATGACCATAGGCAGAAGTAGCTGACATGACCATGGGCAGAAGTAGCTGACATGACCATAGGCACAGTTAGCTGACATGACCATAGGCACAGTTAGCTGACATGACCATAGGCGGAGTTAGCTGACATGACCATAGGCACAGTTAGCTGACATGACCATAGGCACAGTTAGCTGACATGACCATAGGCAGAAGTAGCTGACATGACCATAGGCAGAAGTAGCTGACATGACCATGGGCAGAAGTAGCTGACATGACCATAGGCGGAGTTAGCTGACATGACCATAGGCACAGTTAGCTGACATGACCATAGGCACAGTTAGCTGACATGACCATAGGCGGAGTTAGCTGACATGACCAGAGGCGGAATTAGCTAATATGACCATAGGCGGAATTAGCTGACATGACCAGAGGCAGAATTAGCCTACATGACCATGGGCAGAAGTAGCTGACATGACCAGAGCTCCAATTAAAAGTTACCTTCTTCTGAAGGGACAGATTTGCTATGTGTTACGGAGCGAGAGTTCCAGGAGGTCCCTGTGAACTCGTGGCTTCCTCCCTTAATGCAACTAGATGGCAGATACACTGGGGAGGTAGGTGCATATTACTAGGGGCACGGCATTTTCGATCAAAAAAATATTTCTAAGTCAGGACGGAGGTTCATTCTAAGGGCACGAGCGACCGATCTAAGCCGTGTGGGAGGCCCTGCACCCCGGTCAGGGTCCCCCTTCACCCCCTGGCGACATCCTCCCTTGGAAGTCTGCCCGGTGGCCCCCTCCCGCGCCCGGCGCCGGTTCAGGCCGGGCTGGAGGCCCCGTTCCTCGGGCTCAGGACCGGGCTAAGCCCCCTTAAGGACCTGGCCAAGCTCTGGTCACGTTGCGGGAAGGGGGGGGGGGTTGACCTCCCGTGCCCGGGCGCCCGTTCATGCGGGCCTGGAGGCTCCCATTTCCGGCTCGAGAACTGGGGTTTGCGCCCTTGGCTCCTCCGTGCGTTCCCTTTCAGTCTCTGGTCATGTCTACCTTCTCCGGAGGTGATTTGGGAGCCATGGTCATGTTGAGGGGAATTTTCGGAGGGAAATCCCTATCTTTAACATTATATGACCAGAGTCCGGACTTTTTCGGCTCCGTCAGAATCAAAGTTTTCAAAAAAACATGGTCATGTTCCCTATCTTTAACATTAGATGACCATGGCCACCTCGGGGCCGTTTGTGGAAGTCTGCCGAGGGCGGAGGCGAAACGGGGCTGCGGGGCGGCGGCGACTCCTGTTCCCAAGGACCCGGGACCTCCCTCCCTTCAGGGTCCCGCGGTCAAGGTACAACGGGGGGGTCCGCGGAGATTTCCGTCGACAGGGTTTTTTGATCAAAATGGTTTGACTAAGTCAGGACCCGAGGTGTCAGAATGCATGTGAAGGACCCGTTTGGAGCCGTCCTTTGGAGTCTGTGGCTGGGCAGGAGTTGACGGGATTCCTCCTTGTCTTCCCGGATGGTCTCTCTCTGTTGTGGGCAAAGGGTCCTTCACGAAATCCATACGCACGCGCGCGCATTATAGACCCAAGTCTTACCGTGCTTGATCTGAGGAACCCTGCCCGACCCACCCTACCGTGGACTGGGGTGAGCGGAGCCGAGTTTGGTCGCCACACCATCGCTCTCTCCGGATGGGAGTCCAAGGATCGGGCCGAACGCTTGAGACTTCACGGTGTTGTACGCTGAAGCCCGGGGATTGAGGTTCTATTTCTGGGCAGGATGTGAGCGCGCCTCGCACGTGTCCATTGAGAGGGGCGGTTCTCGTGCCGGTTTAGGAGCCAGGAGCCAGGTCGGGATGATTTCCATTGCGGTTAAGTCGCCTTGCCTGAGTTCCTTCCCCCCGATCCGCGCGTGTCCCGTCCCCCTCCCCCCGGGCGATGTCGATGCTGGTCGGTTGAGCTGTCGGGC